>NC_057798.1:374980231-375093482 GCF_018294505.1 Triticum aestivum | reverse complement strand
TTCTTTGCTCCCCGCATGCTGGTTGATGGCAGCTTTGGTTTTTCAACGATGTGGACTGCATCCTTCTTTGCTCCCAGCATGCTGGTTGATGGTGGTTTTCGTTTTCCAGTGGTGAGAACTGCATCCTTCTTTGATCCCCGCGTGCTGGTTGATGGTGGTTTTCATTTTCCAGTGCTGTAAACTGCATCCTTCTTTGATCCCCGCACGTTGGTTGAAGCATTTCCTCGGGGTGGTCTTGTTGATATTGTTTCTTCATGTTCTTCGTCCTCTTCACTCTCTTCAATCTCTTCACTCTCTTCTTCCTCTTCATCATCTTCATCACCTGTTTCTTCATAAGCCACTGTTTCTTCAGTTTCTTCACGTTCTTCGTCCTCTTTACTCTCTTCTTCTTCCTCCTCTTCTCCATCTTCTTCTTCATAAGCCATTTCTTCTTCAGTTGTGTCATCATATTCTTCTTTGATCTCACCTTCTTCGTCGCCCTCATTTTCTGATCTTTTTCTTTTTCTTTTGAGGCAGGTTCTTGAATTGTGTCTCTTCCTCTTTTCGTAGATGCTACAACGTCTCGGTTTCGTCCATTTCTTAGTGTTGTGAGTGGAATTTCTGTTTTGTTGTGCATCTCCGTGTCCTCGTTTTTCTTGTTCATTTCTTTTTTTACACGTCCTAGAATTGTGGCCGCTGACTTCATTACATGTTCTGCACATTCTTACTCCCAGTGGGCGACCATCACTGTCCAGCTCAGGCTGTGGCTTACTGTTTTTGTCATCATTTTCTCCTTGCATGCCACCTTTTTCTGGTTTGCGTCTCCCCCTTTCTTTCTTCCTCTTGTGTTTGAAACAGGAGGTGGAAGAATTGTTTCTTTTTTGATAGCACCAGTTCCAATGTGTTCAGTTTTTTCTTCTTGCTCGGCTTTATTGTCATGTTGGTATTTCTCTGCTTGCTTTAGTTTTGCTGCTTCTTCTTCTTCTTCGTTCAGCACGTCAACTTCCTCTATCAGTGTTCTCATACCAGACAACGCTCTATGGCACCCAGCATCTGACCTTGTCGCTCTGTTTGCAAGGTCCATTGCTGTTTCTGTCAGCAATTTTCTACGGCAAAAAGCGAGGTTCCATCTGGTGCTGTTTGTTCGTAGTCTCTTCTGTCAAATGTTGCATCTGATCTTGCATTACGGGTGTATCTCTTCATGATGTACACCTCAGAAATGTTGAGTACTCTCAAATGAGAAAGCATGCATAAGACATGGACGCAGAAGAGGCCTGCAGACAAACACATTTTTTTTGTGTTCTGTCAGTGAACTGCATGAAATTAGTAAATATGTATTTTTTTCATTATTTTGTTCATTTTTTAAAGAAGTGAACTTCATTTGGTTTCGTGAATTACACATGCATATGTACTTTTAAATTTCAGTAAGTTAGCTTTCGTGCATGACTATGAGAATCAAGATTTTTTTTTTGCTAGGAGTCTCACCTGTGTGTGTCCAGAGTTTGCACTCACATTCGTAGACACCTTTCTCTTCATCGGCGACCACTTGGAAATTATGCCTTGCCCAGTCAAATGCATCCGATCTGTTGTAGTGGTGTACTAGATACTTTGTCGGGTTCTCAGGGCACCGTTGTGCTCTGAATGCAGTGCTACGGTAGAGTGTTTCTTTGAAATCTGCAAACACTGCTCTTGTATACACTTTTGATAGCTGAACTTCGAAGCCAAACTTTGTTGTTGTTTTTACCTCTGACTGCATGATCACAAATGCACTGTTAAGCTCAAGAGAAATGAAAAAATTGCTTGTTTTTTTATTCATATTTTTAAGCAGTTTTTGATTGACATTTTGTTTACCTCATTTGCTACTGTCTCTGCGTGCTCGACGGCCTTCCTGGTCTGAATGCACTTGTCCACCTGCTGAGCAAACAGATGGAGATCATGCTTCTCCCTAACAAAAATTTTCTTTAGTATGCGGTTCATGCTCTCGCTTCTCTGTGTGGAAGTCATCCGAGCACAGAAAATTTCCTTGTAGTAAGCTGAGATCCACTCGTGCCTGTCATCCCACGGTGAATTCATCACTTCGTCATCTTGCAAGTTGTACCTCTGAATGAGGTTCTTCCATGCTCATTCAAATTCTGACGGCATTAGTGGGTGGTTCAGCACTGCATTGAGTTCGTCCTTGAGCTTCTCGTGCGCCTTATACAGCAAGGCGAGGTGGTCCTTGTACTTCTTCATGATATGCCACCGACACAGCTTATGCAGAGTTTGTGGGAGGATAGTTTTTAATGCTGCCTTCATCGAAGAACACTGGTCTGAGAAGAGACAAACAGTGTTTTTTTTATTAAGTTGTTTGTGTGTTTGCAAGATAGATGGAAGAAATATAAGTGCACAAAACAAAACAAAACGTAAGTATGCAGGTGTTTTTTATTTTTTGTACCTGTGAGCATGCAGATTGGCGGCTTGTTGTTCATACAGCTCAGAAAGGTTTTGAAAACCCACTCAAACGATGGTATTGTTTCATCTCGCACGAGTGCAACAGCAAATATGGTGCTTTGTAGATGATGGTTCACCCCCACAAACACTCCGAGAGGCATGTGGAATTTGTTAGTTTTATAAGTCGTGTCAAATGTAACGCAGTCTCCAAAATCTTCATACGATCCTCTGCAACTTGCGTTCGCCCAAAAGACGTTTCTTACACGGTTATCTGCATCAACGTCATAATCATAGAAGAACTCTGGGTTTATCTTTTGCATTTTCTCGAAGAAATTCAGAAGTTTCTTGACATCATCTTCAGACTCTTCTCTGGCAAACATCTGTTTCCTGCATTTTCATAGACAATTCAAACTTATCTCACCAAACAGGGAATAATTACAGACAGAATGCTCAAGAGATATGCTCTATTATGTGCTTACCTGTTTACCCAGTCGCGGCTAGTATGTCCCATGTACTGCAGACCACCGGACATACGCGACAGCGTTGACATCATCTGAGCATGTGTGTGGTTGTCCAGTTGCATGTCTTTCACTAACTGGTCTATCAAAGGATCGTCTTTTTTGTGCGATCGCATGTGCAGAATCATCCCGGGGCTTTCCAGCATCTTGTGATTGTGGTTGAGTTGAACCATTTCTATCACAAATTTGCCATCCTTCCTTTTTTTAACTTTGATCTTTGCATTGCAGCCAATCCTTTTTGATGTCTTCTGACGTACCCGGCGATAATCTGACACAGCCTGCTTGTGGACCCCTTCTCTTGAGCAGACAATGTAGGCATTTGTCCTGTGTTTTGCCCTCTTGCGTATACCAAACCCTGCACATCTTGCATAATTGTTGTAAAAGTCCCATGCCTTTTCGTACGTGGTGAACTTCATTCCAGCAGCAGGTACGAGGTTGAGCGGCATGTTTTTATCCTACATTAATTGAAATGCTATATGAGAAAATTTGTTCTGTTCTATTTTTTGAATACGAGGAGTGCATACGAGTTTAATAAAGCATTTGCAATGTTCCTAGCCAAAGCTCACAAGAAATATCAGTGTGCACTGCAATGTTATCTGTATGGACTGTAACTATTTTTTTTCAGACCATAAACTTACATGTGTGTAGACTCGTTCGCCTGATGGTGTTTGCAGCTCGCCGGGTTGTATTGGACATGGCGGTGTTATAGCAGATGTGTGTAGTTGAGGATCTCGCGGCGGTAACAGTGAGGAGGATTTGTACCTGCTGTTTACTTTTGACCGAGGCACCGTTGGTGGTCGCAGCGTTGAAGTTGATGCAGCAGGTCTAGTTGGAGCTCTGTTTTTCGGTGCAGCAGGTGGACGCTGAGCTCTGTTTTGGGTGCGGCAGGTGGACGTGGTGGTAATCCAGTGTTGTGACGATGTCTCGGTGGATTGGTTTTATAATTTTGGAGCAGTGGCACATCATCATAGACATAATCATCATCTGCTGCAACATCGTGTTCAACTACGTCATCATTATCTGTTCGGACATGCTGTCCAAACGTAGTGAACTCGTGCTTATACTCTGGGTTGAGAACTGTTATCGGCTCTTCTTCATCGTCATCGTCTTCATCATCGCGTTGGTGAGTGCCTTCCCAGACGAATGTGACATCATCGTCATCTTCAACTACATCTTCTTCCTGGGAAATATCTTCTTGTGGAGAGTACTGCACCCTGTTTGTCGTCGTGAAGAATCCATGAGGAATCTCAAGGGTAACCCAGCCAGTATCTCTGTCAGAAGAATATCCACTCTTCTGAAAGTTGTCGTTCTCAGTGCTGTCAATTATGCGTGGCATTTTGTATCTGCTGAACGTCATCTCCTGCACACAAAATGACCGAGCTGCATTGTCAGATTAAATGAACTGAATCATGCGAACTGCAATGTGTTCAAAATGGTACTACCGAAGCAATGCACGGTGACTGCATCACCCCTCAAGGTGAACTGAAGCAACCGCACTGCAACGTTATACATAATGAACCTATACAAGCGTACTGCATTTTCCCCCACAACGAACTGAAGCAACCGCACTGCATAAGTTTTCTACTGCATAATCACGCGTTGTATTGCTTGTACTGATTTGTCTATGATAACTACACTGAGATGGTTTAGGAAGTGTACTGCTTACCTCGTGATGCAGTGATTTCTTGCGTTTACAGGAGGAAGTTCCCTTCTTGTCCTCCTGCACAACTTTCACGTTCGCCCATGCAGTCCACTTGCCCTTCAGAAGTTCATGGGCGGTCTGGACGTTGCTCAATGTGAACGGGGAAGGAGGATTTGCTCTGAAGGTTGATGCAGACTTATTCCAAGAAGCTACAGTGGATGAAGCAACCTTGCGCACACTCCTCCTTGCTCGAATTGGTTTGATGTCGAGGCAGCACCAATCCACATCTGATGAATTACAGCTAATTGCAGGCCCTGAGGAGTTCGGTGGCGGTGCTACCGAGCTGCTACCGTGGAAGAAGGCTGATAGACTGGTGTTGCTCGGTGCCTGCCGCGGAAGAAGGCCGAGAGGCGACGGGCGGCGTCGCTGCCTGGCCGCCGCCGCGGAAGAAGGCCGGGAGGGGAGGGGCGGCGTCACTGCCGTCCGCTGCCGCGGAAGAAGGCCCGGAGGGAAGGGGCGGCGTCACTCCCAGGCCGCCTCCGCGGGAGAAAGTGGGGAGGGGAGGGGCGGCATCTCTCCCAGGCCGCCGCCGTGGAAGAAGGCCGGGAGGGGAGGGGCGGTGGCTAGCCCAGGCCGCTGCCGCGGTAGAAGGTCGGGAGGGGAGGGGCGGCAGCGCGATCTGTTGGTGGTGTGCAGAATAAGGTGTTTTGGTGTGTAGAATAAGGTCTTAAGGGGTGTTATCATAATAGACCCACCCTATATATAGCTGTTGGAGGCTCTAAGTTTAAATTTTGCATAAAGCTATTTTTTTCCTACAAGAAAGGAATAAATTTATATTTACTACTAAACTAAAAATGCCATGATTGAGAATGTTCCTCTAACTCAATCCCAAAATTCCCAAGTTATTATAACCCAATAATTTCATTAAAAACAGTGATGAGATCAACCAATAATTCACTTCTAGATACTCAAGTTGTCCATTACCGGGGACATGGCTAATCATGATTAGTTTGTACACTCTGCAGAGGTTTGTGCACTTTTCCTCACAAGACTCGACCACCTCCATGATCGGAAGATCGAGACATAGCCTTTCTGAAGTATTTCCTCTAAACCCTGGGTAGACCAGTACACCTACTTTCCCCTACATCAGCTAGTCTACCATGGAAAGAGGTCACACAACTTACTCAACTATGCCAGAGCCCATAATGGCTTGTGGCTGCACACGGAAGTTTCAAGGCATGAAATATCTTATGATCCATTTGAGCCTAGGTGGCAGACCTAGGGTAACCACATGGGTACTCCGCGATTCCCCTTGGGCAAGCACTGTTTTCTCTAGGTGCCCCAAACAATCCACCCATATATGTATTAAGGTTGCCACCTTATGTTGTCCCAAAATTATTATCTCTCGCAACTTGCATGGATCACACATACCAATCCCTGCCTACGAGCATGGCTAAGCAATATTTGACATAACGAATATTCTCGGGGTGATCAAAGGTCCTACGTTCCTACCACATGAACTACATAGCATAACCACATGTTCGCAAACCTACTCATCCAATCTTTGAGGGTGAAACTAATGCATGGTAAAAACTGGTAACTGAAAAGTATGATTAAAGTGTGAACTTGCCTTGTTGACGATCGTTGAACTCTAAAGATTCGTAGTAGCAAGCTTCGCACTCCGGATGATCTAGCATAAGCAAGCAATAACATACATAAGCATACAAGCAAAGATCCAAAAAAACAAATAAAAGACTTCGGAAAACTCCAAAAACACCCAAATAAAGTTTCTGTACAGAACATAATTTTTACAGCAGCGAAAATATGTGTGTTTGGGTTTAGCAGAAAGTACCCGTCACAAGCTTCGATTTGCAAAAGGAATCACCCAAAACGGATTTACGAAACTCAAGTTATGGCCTAACTGTGTTTGAATTCAAATATGTTTGAATTAAAATTTTAAACTTTCAAAAATATTTTTCGTTTGGTTCTCTGAATAGAGGGGATTTTTTATGAACTAGTAGGAAAAAGAATCAACTAAATCGGATCAATAGATTAAAAGATATACTTGAAAGAAGAATTGGTATAGAATCTGAGATTGGAAAAATACTGGAAAAATAGGGAAAAAATTCGCCCGGATGCCAAGTGGTGCTCTCTGATTGGTTGGATACCCATGGCTGGGTGCTCACCGGACTTTTCGCCAGCAACAAGGAAGAAGGTGTCTCCGGTGTGCTTCAGCGAAGGATGCGTGCGGGACGGTGAAGAGCAACGTGAGGCAAATCCGAGGAGCAGTGCCGCGGGGTCGGTCTCGTCTCCTAACGCGGTGGAGAAGCTGTCGGAATCCAGGAACTCCGGTGAGCAATTGAGCGGGATGGGGGGAATATATCTCCTGAAAGGAGGGGCCTTCGGACAAGGGGTGAGAGGGGCTCGCGGGGTGCTTTTTATAGGGCTTGGGGAGGTCCAAAGTTGGGTCGGCGAGATGTGTTAATGGCTGCAGTTTCAAGCGCTCATGATGGCCATTAGGGTTGTCTTTGAGGCGCACCAGGGGATGGGAGGGGTCGAGGGAGGTAAGGGGAACCGGTTCTGGGGGTTAGTGGGTGCGGGTGAAGGAAGATGAGGGGATGAAGAGGTGGAGGCGCCATGAGTGTAGCCCTGTGTTCATGTTCCTGTAACCAACAGAGAGGAGGAAGAAGAAGTGTGTGCGCTTGGGCTTGGACAAGGGAAAAACCAACATGGGCCTTAGAGAAAAAAATGGCTCAAGTGAAAAAAGGTAAAAACACTTCTAAAAAAATGCCGGAAAAATACACATAATGTTATGGTCTTATATATGACCTTGTGAACATTTATCCGGCCTAAAAAATGCAAGTTCAATTTTTTTTGCTAATCTAATAAAACTTGCAACAAAAAAATAATTTGCAAATAAATCCCAATAAACATATTTAGATTCCAAATTCAATTTCCAATATTTCTTTTCTGCTTTTGAAGAAGTCCTTTTATCTTCTCTCTTTATTTCGAAATAATGGAAATGATTTTTTTGATGAAACCAAATTTGATCCAAATTCCCAACTTTGAAATTTCAAAAATGGATTTTAGGAAACTTCCAACTCTCTCATTTGGTCCATGAGTTGATCAAATTTCCTTGGATCAAAATTCAATAAAACAAATGGGGCAAAATGCATAAATCATGAATGCATATGAATGATCTATTTATAAACATCCAAATTGAAAATTGGGATCTTACATACGCTTGATAAGACTTTAAATGAGTACATACCTTGTTAAGATTTTCAAGGAGTTCAAAATGGATCAGTTAAAGAAGGAGTTCTTGCCTGTATTGTAAGGTGTGAAGTTGAGTAAAGACTCAAAGCCCGACCACATCAGAAGATAGAGAGAGAATGAAAGTCATTCTCTATGCCTCAGCAATAGGTTCTATAAAGTATGTCATGCTGTGTACCAAATCAGTTATGTGCCTTGCCATGAGTTTGGCAAGGGGGTACAATAGTGATCCAGGAGTAGATCACTGGACAACGGTCAAAATTATCCTTAGTTACCTAAGAGGACTAAGGAAATGCTTCTCGGTCATGGAGGTGATAAAGAGTTCGCCGTAAAGAGTTACGTCGATGCAAGCTTTGACGTTTATCTAGATGACTCAAAGTCTAAATCTAGATATGTATTGAACGTGGGAGCAATTAGCTAGAGTAGCTCCATGCAGAGCATTGTAGACATAGAAATTTGCAAAATACATACGGATCTAAATGTGGCAGATCCGTTGACTAAACTTCTCTCACAAGAAAAACATGATCACACCTTAGTACTCTTTAGGTTTTAATCACATGGCGATGTGAACTAGATTATTGACTCTAGTAAACCTTTTGGGTGTTGGTCACATGGCGATGTGAACTATGGATTGTAATCAAATGACGATGTGAACTATTGGTGTCAAATCACATGGCGATGTGAACTAGATTATTGACTCTAGTGCAGGTGGGAGACTAAAGGAAATATGCCCTAGAGGCAATAATAAAAGTTGTTATTTTATATATTCTTATTTCATGATAATGTTTATTATTCTTGATAGAATTGTATTAACCGGAAACTTGATACATGTGTGGATACAAAGACAAAATATTGTGTCCCTAGTAAGCCTCTACTAGACTAGCTCGTTAATCAAAGATGGTTAAGTTTTCTAACCATGGACATGTGTTGTCATTTGATGAACGGGATCACATCATTAGGAGAATGATGTGATGGACAAGACCCATTCGTTAGCTTAGCATTATGATCGTTCAGTTTTATTGCTATTGCTTTCTTCATGTCAAATACATATTCCTTCGACTATGAGATTATGCAACTCCCGGATACTGGAGGAATGCCTTGTGTGCTATTGTTGGGGAACGCGGTAATTTCATAAAAATTCCTACGATTACGCAAGATCTATCTAGGTGATGCATAGCAACGAGAGGGGAGAGTGTGTCCACGTACCCTCGTAGACCGAAGCGGAAGCGTTAAGTTAACGCGGTTGATGTAGTCGAACGTCTTCGCGATCCAACCGATCCAAGCATCGAGCGTACGGCACCTCCGCATTCAGCACACGGTCAGTTCGGGGACGTCCCTCATAATCTTGATCCAGTTGAGGTCGAGGGAGAGTTTAGTCAGCATGATGGTGTGGTGACGGTGATGATGAAGTTACCGGCGCAGGGCTTCGCCTAAGCACTACGACGATATGACTGAGGTGTGTAACTGTGGAGGGGGGCACCGCACACGGCTAAACAATGTCAACTTGTGTGTCTATGGGGTGCCCCCTTCCCCCGTATATAAAGGAGTGGAGGAGGGGGGAGGGCCGGCCCTCTATGGTGCGCCCTGGAGGAGTCCTACTCCCACCGGGAGTAGGATCCCCCCCCCTTCCCTAGTTGGACTAGGTGAGGAAGCAAGGGGGAGGAAGGAGGAAGGAAAGGGGGGCGGCCCCCCACCCAATCCGGATTGGGTTTGGGGGGGGCTCCTCTCTCCCACTATGGCCCAATAAGGCCCATATACTTCCCGGGGGGCTCCGGTAACCTCCCGGTACTCTGGTATATGCCCGAACTCACTTGGAACCATTCCGATGTACAAACATGGGCTTCCAATATATCGATCCTTATGTCTCGACCATTTCGATACTCCTCGTCATGTCCGTGATCACATCTGGGATTCCGAACTACCTTCGGTACATCAAAACACATAAACTCATAATACCAATCGTCATCGAACGTTAAGCGTGTGGACCCTACGGGTTCGAGAACTATGTAGACATGACCGAGACACGTCTCCGGTCAATAACCAATAGCGGAACCTGGATGCTCATATTGGTTCCTACATATTATATGAATATCTTTATCGGTCAAACCGCATAACAACATACATTGTTCCCTTTGTCATCGATATGGTACTTGCCCGAGATTCGATCGTCGGTATCTCAATACCTAGTTCAATCTCATTACTGGTAAGTCTCTTTACTCGTTCCATAATACTTGATCCCGCAACTAACTCATTAGTCACAATGCTTGCAAGGCTTATAGTGATGAGTATTACCGAGAGGGCCCAAAGATACCTCTCCGAAACATGGAGTGACAAATCCTAATCTCGATCTATGCCAACCCAACAAACACCTTCGGAGACACCTGTAGAGCACCTTTATAATCACCCTTTTATGTTGTGATGTTTGGTAGCACACAAAGTGTTCCTCCGTTATTCGGGAGTTGCATAATCTCATTGTCTAAGGAATTTGTATAAGTCATGAAGAAAGCAGTAGCAATGAAACTAACACGATCATAATGCTAAGCTAACGGATGGGTCATGTCCATCACATCATTCTCCTAATGATGTGATCCCGTTCATCAAATGACAACACATGTCTATGGTTAGGAAACATAACCATCTTTGATTAACGAGCTAGTCAAGTAGAGGCATACTAGGGACTATAGGTTTTGTCTATGTATTCACACATGTACTAAGTTTCCAGTTAATATGATTCTAGCATGAATAATAAACATTTACCATGAATTAAGGAAATAAATAATAACTTTATTATTGCCTCTAGGGCATATTTCCTTCAGTCTCCCACCTGCACTAGAGTCAATAATCTTGATTACATAGTAATGATTCTAACACCCATGGAGCTTTGGTGTTGATCATATTTTGCTCCTGAGGGAGGCTTAGTCAACGGGTCTGCAACATTCAGATCCGTTCGTCTCTTGCAAATCTCAATGTCCCCTTCTGACACTTGATGACAGATGGAATTGAAGTGTCTCTTGATGTGCTTGGTTCTCTCGTGAAATCTGGATTCCTTTGCCAAGGCAATTGCACCAGTATTGTCACAAAAGATTTTCATTGGACCCGATGCACTAGGTATGACACCTAGATCGGATATGAAGTCCTTCATCCAAACTCCTTCATTTGCTGCTTCCAAAGCAGCAATGTACTCCGCTTCACACGTAGATCCCGCCACGACGCTCTGCTTGGAACTGCACCAACTGACAGCTACTCCATTCAATAAAAATATGTATCCGGCTTGTGACTTAGAATCATCCGGATCAGTGTCAAAGCTTGCATCGACGTAACCATTTACGACAAGCTTTTTTTCACCTCCATAAACGAGAAACATATCCTTAGTCCTTTTTAGGTATTTCAGGATGTTCTTGACCGCTGTCCAGTGCTCCACTCCGGGATTACTTTGGTACCTCCCTTCTATGCTTATAACAAGACATACATCAAGTCGGGTACACAACATTGCATACATGATAGAACCTATGGCTGAAACATAGGGAATGGCTTTCATTTTCTCTCTATCTTCTGTGGTGGTTGGGCTTTGAGTCTGACTCAACTTCACACCTTGTAACACATGCAAGAACCCTTTCTTTGACTGGTCCATTTTGAAGTTCTTCAAAACTTTATCAAGGTATGTGCTTTGTGAAAGTCCAATTAAGCGTCTTGATCTATCTCTATGGACCTTGATGCCCAATATGTAAGCAGCTTCTCCAAGGTCTTTCATAGAAAAACTCTTATTCAGGTATCCCTTTATGCTATCTAGAAATTCTATATCATTTCCAATCAACAATATGTCATCTACATATAAGATCAGAAATGCTACAGAGCTCCCACTCACTTTCTTGTAAATACAGGCTTGTCCAAAAGTCTGTATAAAACCATATGCTTTGATCACACTATCAAAGCGTTTATTCCAACTCCGAGAGGCTTGCACCAGTCCATAAATGGATCGCTGGAGCTTGCACACTTTGCTAGCACCCTTTGGATCGACAAAACCTTCCAGTTGCATCATATACAACTCTTCTTCCAGAAATCCATTCAGGAATGCAGTTTTGACATCCATTTGCCAAATTTCATAATCATAAAATGCAGTAATTGCTAACATGATTCGGACAGACTTAAGCATCGCTACAGGTGTGAAAGTCTCATCGTAGTCAACTCCTTGAACTTGTCGAAAACCTTTCGCAACAAGTCGAGCTTTGTAAACAGTAACATTACCATCTGCGTCGGTCTTCTTCTTAAAGATCCATTTATTTTCTATGGCTTGCCGATCATCGGGCAAGTCCACCAAAGTCCACACTTTGTTCTCATACATGGATCCCATCTCAGATTTCATGGCCTCAAGACATTTCACGGAATTTGGGCTCATCATCGCTTCCTCATAGTTCGTAGGTTCATCATGGTCTAGTAACATGACTTCCAGAACAGGATTACCGTACCACTCTGGTGCGGATCTTACTCTGGAAGACCTACGAGGGTCGGTAGTGACTTGATCTGAAGCTTCATGATCATCATCATTAGCTTCCTCACTAATTGGTGTAGGAATCACGGGAACTGATTTCTGTGATGAACTATTTTCCAATAAGGGAGAAGGTACAATTACCTCATCAAGTTCTACTTTCCTCCCACTCACTTCTTTTGAGAGAAACTCCTTCTCTAGAAAGGATCCATTCTTAGCAACAAATATTTTGCCTTTGGATCTGTGATAGAAGGTGTACCCAACAGTTTTATTTGGGTATCCTATGAAGACGCACTTCTCTGAGGGTTCGAGCTTATAAGATTGAAGCTTTTTCACATAAGCATTGCAGCCCCAAACTTTAAGAAATGACAACTTTGGTTTCTTGCCAAACCACAATTCATAAGGCGTCGTCTCAACGGATTTTGATGGTGCCCTATTTAAAGTGAATGCAGCCGTCTCTAGAGCATAACCCCAAAATGATAGCGGCAAATCAGTAAGAGACATCATAGATTGCACCATATCTAATAAAGTGTGGTTATGACATTCAGACGCACCATTTCGCTGTGGTGTTCACGGTGGCGTTAATTGTGAAACTATCCCATGTTGTTTCAGATGAAGACCAAACTCATAACTCAAATATTCTCCTCTACGATCAGATCGTAGAAACTTTATTTTCTTGTTACGATGATTTTCCACTTCACTCTGAAATTCTTTGAACTTTTCAAATGTTTCAAACTTATGCTTCATTAAGTAGATATAACCATATCTGCTCAAATCATCTGTGAAGGTAAGAAAATAATGATACCCGCCACGAGCATCAATACTCATTGGACCGCATACATCGGTATGTATTATTTCCAACAAGTCAGTAGCTCGTTCCATTGTTCCGGAGAACGGAGTTTTAGTCATCTTGCCCATAAGGCACGGTTCGCAAGCACCAAGTGATTCATAATCAAGTGATTCCAAAAGTCCATCAGTATGGAGTTTCTTCATGCGCTTTATACCGATATGACCCAAACGACAGTGCCACAAATAAGTTGCACTATCATTATTAAACTTCAATCTTTTGGTTTCAACACTATGAATATGTGTATCACTACTATCGAGATTCAACAAAAATAGACCACTCAGCAGGGGTGCATGACCATAAAAGATATTACTCATATAAATAGAACAACCATTATTCTTTGATTTAAATGAATAACCGTCTCGCATCAAACAAGATCCAGATATAATGTTCATGCTCAACGCTGACACCAAACAACAATTATTCAGGTCTAAAACTAATCCCGAAGGTAGATGTAGAGGTAGCGTGCCGACCGCGATCACATCGACTTTGGAACCATTTCCCACGCCCATCGTCACCTCATCCTTAGCCAATCTACACTTAATACGTAGCCCCTGTTTCGAGTTGCAAATATGAGCAACAGAACCAGTATCAAATACCCAGGCGCTACTGCGAGCATTAGTTAAGTACACATCAATAACATGTATATCAAATATACCTTTCACTTTGCCATCCTTCTTGTCCGCCAAATACTTGGGCCAGTTCCGCCTCCAGTGACCAGTCCCTTTGTAGTATAAGCACTCAGTTTCAGGCTTAGGTCCAGACTTGGCTTTCTTCTATTGAGCAGCAACCTTATTGCCGTTCTTCTTGAAGTTCCCTTTATTTCCTTTGCCCTTTTTCTTGAAACTAGTGGTCTTATTGACCATCAACACTTGATGCTCCTTTTTTATTTCTACCTCCACGGCCTTTAGCATCGCGAAGAGCTCGGGAATAGTCTTGTCCATCCCTTGCATATTATAGTTCATCACGAAGCCTTTATAGTTTGGTGGTAGTGATTGAAGAACTTTGTCAATGACACAATCAACTGGAAGATCAACTCCCAGCTGAGTCAAGTGATTATGATACCCAGACATTTTGAGTATGTGCTCACTGACATAACTATTCTCCTCCATTTTGCAGCTGTAGAACTTGTTGGAGACTTCATATCTCTCAACTCGGGCATTTGCTTGAAATATTAACTTCAACTCTTGGAACATCTCATATGCTCCATGACGTTCAAAACATCTTTGAAGTCCCGATTCTAAGCCGTAAAGCATGGCACACTGAACTATCGAGTAGTCATCAGCTTTGCTCTGCTAGACGTTCTTAACGTCATCAGTAGCATCTGCAGCAGGCCTGGCACCTAGCGGTGCTTCCAGGACGTAATTCTTCTGTGTAGCAATGAGGATAATCCTCAAGTTATGGACCTAGTCCATGTAGTTGCTGCCATCATCTTTCAACTTAGCTTTCTCTAGGAACCATTAAAATTCAAAGGAACGGTAGCACGGGCCATTGATCTACAACAACATAGACATGCAAAATACTATCAGGTACTAAGTTCATGATAAATTAAAGTTCAATTAATCATATTACTTAAGAACTCCCACTTAGATAGACATCCCTCTAATCATCTAAGTGATCATGTGATCCAAATCAACTAAACCATGTCTGGTCATCACGTGAGATGGAGTAGTTTTCAATGGTGAACATCACTATGTTGATCATATCTACTATATGATTCATGCTTGACCTTTCGGTCTCAGTGTTCCGAGGACATATGTGCATATGCTAGGCTCGTCAAGTTTAACCCGAGTATTCTGCGTGTGCAAAACTGGCTTGCACCCATTGTATGTGAACGTAGAGCTTATCACACCCGATCATCACGTGGTGTATCGGCACGACGAAGTGTAGCAATGGTGCATACTCAGGAAGAACACTTGTACCTTGAAATTTAGTAAGGGATCATCTTATAATGCTACCGACGTTCTAAGGAAAATAGGATGCATAAAGGATAAACATCACATGCAATCAAAATATGTGACATGATGCGGCCATCATCATCTTGTGCTCATGATCTCCATCACCGAAGCATCGTCATGATCTCCAACGTCACCGGCGTGACACCTTGATCTCCATCATAGCATCGTTGTCGTCTCGCCACCTATTGTTACTATGACTATCACTACCGCTTAATGATAAAGTAAAATAATTACATGGCGACATTGCATACAATAAAGCAACAACCATATGGCTCCTGCCAGTTGTCGGTAACTTTGTTACAAAACATGATCATCTCATACAACAATTTATATCACATCATGCTTGACCATATCACATCAAAGCAAGCCCTGCAATAACAAGTTAGACGTCCTCTACTTTGTTGTTGCAAGTTTTACGTGGCTGTTACGGGTTTCTAGCAAGAACCGTTCTTACCTACGCATCAAAACCACAACGATTTTTCGTCAAGTGTGCTATTTTAACCTTCAACAAGGACCGGGCGTAGCCACACTCGATTCAACTAAAGTTGGAGAAACAGACACTCACCAGCCACCTATGTGCAAAGCACGTCGGTAGAACCAGTCTCGCGTAAGCGTACGCGTAATGTCGATTTGAGCCGCTTCATCCAACAATACCGTCAAATCAAAGTATGACATGCTGGTAAGTAGTATGACTATTATCGCCCACAACTCTTTGTGTTCTACTCGTGCATATAACATCTACGCATAGACCTGGCCCGGATGCCACTGTTGGGGAACGCGGTAATTTCAAAAAAATTCCTACGATCACGCAAGATCTATCTAGGTGATGCATATCAACGAGAGGGGAGAGTGTGTCCTCGTACCCTCGTAGACCGAAAGCAGAAGCGTTAAGTTAACGCGGTTGATGTAGTCGAACGTCTTCGCGATCCAACCGATCCAAGCACCGAATGTACGGCACCTTCGTGTTCAGCACACGTTCAGCTCGGGGACGTCCCTCATACTCTTGATCCAGTTGAGGCCGAGGGAGAGTTTCGTCAGCACGACGGTGTGGTGACGGTGATGATGAAGTTACCGGCGCAGGGCTTCGCCTAAGCACTACGACGATATGATCGAGGTGTGTAACTATGGAGGGGGGCACCGCACATGGCTAAACAATGTCAACTTGTGTGTCTATGGGGTGCCCCCTTCCCCCGTATATAAAGGAGTGGAGGAGGGGGGAGGGTCGACCCTCTATGGCGCGCCCTGGAGGAGTCCTACTCCCACCAGGAGTAGGATTCCCCCCTCCCCTTCCCTAGTTGGACTAGGAGAGGAAGGATGGGGGAGGAAGGAGGAAGGAAAGGGGGAGCCCCCCTCCACCCAATTCGGATTGGGCTTCAGGGGGCGCCCCCTCCTAGGCTCCCTTATCCTCTCTCCCACTATGGCCCAATAAGGCCCATATACTTCCCGGGGGGTTTCGGTAACCTCTCGGTACTCCGGTATATGCCCGAACTCACCTGGAACCATTCCGATGTCCAAACATAGGCTTCCAATATATCGATATATATGTCTCGACCATTTAGAGACTCCTCATCATGTCCGTGATCACATCCGGGACTCCAAACTACCTTCGGTACATCAAAACACATAAACTCATAATACCAATCGTCATCGAACGTTAAGCGTGCGGACCCTACGGGTTCGAGAACTATGTAGGCATGACCGAGACACGTCTCGGGTCAATAACCAATAGCGGAACCTGGATGCTCATATTGGTTCCTACATATTCTACGAATATCTTTATCGGTCAAACCGCATAACAACATACGTTGTTCCCTTTGTCATCGGTATGTTACTTGCCCGAGATTCGATGGTCGGTATCTCAATACCTAGTTCAATCTCGTTACCGGCAAGTCTCTTTACTCGTTCCGTAATACTTCATCCCGCAACTAACTCATTAGTCACAATGCTTGCAAGGCTTATAGTGATGAGTATTACCGAGAGGGCCCAGAGATACCTCTCCGAAACACGGAGTGACAAATCCTAATCTCAATCTATGCCAACCCAACAAACACCTTCGGAGACACCTGTAGAGCACCTTTATAATCACCCTTTTACGTTGTGACGTTTGGTAGAACACAAAGTGTTCCTCCGTTATTCGGGTGTTGCATAATCTCATTGTCTGAGGAACTTGTATAAGTCATGAAGAAAGTAGTAGCAATGAAACTAACACGATCATAATGTTAAGCTAGCGGATGGGTCATGTCCATCACATCATTATCCTAATGATGTGATCCCTTTCATCAAATGACAACACATGTCTATGGTTAGTAAACATAACCATCTTTGATTAATAAACTAGTCAAGTAGAGGCATACTAGGGACTATAGGTTTTGTCCATGTATTCACACATGTACTAAGTTTCCGGTTAATACAATTCTAGCATGAATAATAAACATTTATCATGAATTAAGGAAATAAATAATAACTTTATTATTGCCTCTAGGGCATATTTCCTTCAGCTATCAAACATCACAACGTAACTGGGTGATTATAAAGTTGCTCTATGGGTATCTCCAAAGGTGTTTGTTGGGTTGGCATAGATCAAGATTAGGATTTGTCACTCCGAGTATCGGAGAGGTATCTCTGGGCCCTCTCAGTAATACACATCATAAGAAGCCTCGCAAGCAAAGCGACTAATGAGTTAGTTGCAGGATGATGTATTACGGAACGAGTAAGGAGACTGATACGTCTCCAACGTATCTATAATTTATGAAGCATTCATGCTATTTTATTATCTGTTTTGGACGTTTATGGGCTTTATTATACACTTTTATATTATTTTTGGGACTAACCTATTAACCGGAGGCCCAGCCCATATTGCTGTTTTCTGGCCTATTTCAATGTTTCGAAGAAAAGGAATATCAAATGGAGTCCAAACGGAATGAAACCTTCAGGAGCGTTATTTTTGGAACGGAAGCAATCCAGGAGACTTGGAGTTGAAGTCAAGGAAGCTTCGAGGTGGCCACGAGGGTGGGGGGTGCGCCCCCTGTCTCGTGGGCCCCTTGAGGCTCCCCCGACCGACTTCTTTCGCCTATATATTCCCATATACCCTAAAAACATCGAAGCAAATAATAGATCGGGAGTTCCGCCGCCGCAAGCCTCTGTAGCCACCAAAAACCTCTCGGGAGCCCGTTCCGGCACCCTGCCGGAGGGGGAATCCATCACCGATGGCCATCTTCATCATCCCGACGCTCTCCATGACGAGGAGGGAGTAGTTCACCCTCGGGGCTGAGGGTATGTACCAGTAGCTATGTGTTTGATCTCTCTCTCTCTCGTGTTCTTGGGGTGATATGATCTTGGTGTATCGCGAGCTTTGCTCTTATAGTTGGATCTTATGATGTTTCTCCCCCTCTACTCTCTTGTGATGAGTTGAATTTTCCCTTTGGAGTTATCTTGTCGGATTGAGTCTTTAAGGGTTTGAGAACACTTGATGTATGTCTTGCCGTGCTTATCTGTGGTAACAATGGGATATTCACGTGATCTACTTGATGTATGTTTTGGTGATCAACTTGCGGGTTCAATGAACTTATGCATAGGGGTTGGCACACGTTTTCGTCTTGACTCTCCGGTAGAAACTTTGGGGCACTCTTTGAAGTACTTTGGGTTGGTTGAATAGATGAATCTGATATTGTGTGACGCATATCGTATAATCATGCCCACGGATACTTGAGGTGAGAATGGAGTATCTAGGTGACATTAGGGTTTTGGTTGATTTGTGTCTTAAGGTGTTATTCTAGTACGAACTCTATGATAGATCGAACGGAAAGAATAGCTTTGTGTTATTTTACTACAGACTCTTGAATAGATCGATCAGAAAGGATAACTTTGAGGTGGTTTCATACCCTACCATAATCTCTTCGTTTGTTCTCCGCTATTAGTGACTTTGGAGTGACTCTTTGTTGCATGTTGAGGGATTGTTATATGATCTAATTATGTTATTATTGTTGGGAGAACTTTCACTAGTGAAAGTATGAACCTTAGGCCTTGTTTTCTACATTGCAATACCGTTTACGCTCACTTTATCATTAGTTACCTTGTTGTATTTATATTTTTAGATTATAAAAACCTATATCTACTATCCATATTGCACTTGTATCACCATCTCTTCGCCGAACTAGTGCACCTATACCATTTACATTGTATTGGGTGTGTTGGGGACACAAGAGACTCTTTGTTATTTGGTTGCAGGGTTGCTTGAGAGAGACCATCTTCATCCTACGCCTCCCACGGATTGATAAACCTTAGGTCATCCACTTGAGGGAAATTTGCTTCCTGCACTTGGAGGCCCAACAACGTCTACAAGAATAAGGTTGTGTAGTAGACATCAGAGACTTGCCGGTAACGATATTGAACTAGGTTTGAAGATACCGACGATCGAATGTTGCGCAAGTAACATACCGATGACAAAGGGAATAACGTATGTTATCATAACAGTTCGACCGATAAAGATCTTCGTAGAATATGTGGGAGCCAATATGAGCATCCAGGTTCCGCTATTGGTTATTGACCGGAGAGGTGTCTCGGTCATGTCTACATAGTTCTTGAATCCGTAGGGCCTGCACGCTTAATGTTCGATGATGATTTTGTATTATATGAGTTATCTGATTTGGTGACTGAATGTTGTTTGGAGTCCCGGATGAAATCACGAACATGACAGGGAGTCTCGAAATGGTCGAGAGGTAAAGATTGATATATAGGTTGATAGTATTCGGACACTGGAAATGTTCCGGATAGTATCGGGTATTTATCGGAGTACCGGGGGGGGGGGGTTACCGGAACCCCCGGGGGAAAGATATGGGCCATATAGGCCATAAGAGGGGAGCACACCAGCCCACAAGGAGTGGCGCGCGCCCCCTTTGGCATGTGGTTGAATTGGAGAAGGAGGAGAAAGGGTTCGGCCCCCCTTCCTTCTCTCCTTCCCCCTTCCCTTTTCTCTTCGGCAAAAAGAAGGAAGGGGGAAGGCCGAATTGGACTAGGGAGCCCAAGTAGGATTCCTCCTACTTGGGGCGCCCCTTGCTGCTCCCACCTATATATACATGGGGAGGGGTGCCTAGAACACACACCAACATTCGTTCGCCGTGTGCGGCGCCTCCCTCCACGGATTACACCTTCAGTCATATTCTCGTAGTGCTTAGGCGAAGCCCTGCGCCGATAACTTCACCATCACTGTCCCCATGCCGTCGTGCTGACGGAACTCTTCTCCTTCCTCGACAATCTGTTGGATCAAGAGTTCGAGGGACGTCATCGAGCTGGACATGTGCAGAACTCGGAGGTGCCGTACGTTCGGTACTTGATCGGCCAGAACGAGAAGAAGTTCGTCTACATCAACCATGTTGGCAAACGCTTCTGCTTTCGGTCTGCAAGGGTACGTGGACATACTCTCCCCCTCTCGTTGATATGCATCTCCTAGATAGATCTTGCGTGAGCGTAGGTTTTTTTTTGAAATTGCATGCTACGCTCCCCAACACTCCCCACCTCCGTCAACGTGGCCAAAGGCAATGGGCCGGGCATCGGACCGTGTGCGGTTTGTAGCGAGGCAGAAACGCTAATCATGTATTCTTCAAGTGCCATTTGGCACGATTCGCTTGGAGTGCAGTTCGCGAAGCGACTGGAAGGGATTGGGATCCTAGGTCTAGCGGCGAGCCAGTATCGTGCTTATCCTCCTTTAACGGTAGCATTCGCCAAGTGATGTGGAAATGCGTCGGGCATTGCTATGGGCGTTGCGGCACATCCATAACAAGTTAACAATTGAGGGATCCTTCCCGTCGCATCCTGTTGATGTGATCTTCAAATGTGTGATTTTCTTGCAACGGTGGGCCCCGTTGGGAAGGTGATAGGACATTGATCTTCTGCAGCTGGCTACAACTCATTTTCGACAAGTCTACGCAATGGCTAGAACACCAGTGCCGACCTCCTAGGGAGTGGAAGCCCATTTTGGTTTGTGGATTCATGAGCATGCGTGCTCTTAGTAGGACTTTTGGGGCGTGTAATGCTTGATCTATGTCGGCCTAATGCCCTTTTGAGGGTGCCAAACTATATAAGACTCTATGGTGTGTACGCTGCCTGATTTGAGCTTTATTAATTTAAAGCTGGACGCCTCTGGCGTCTTCGTTCTAAAAAAACTTGATTCTCACTTCCATGCTTCAGGAGGGCGGCTAGTTTAGACATTTCACAACTTTTTTCAGCATACAGACCCACTGATTTCTAAGATCAAGTACTCTAGATGGCGCGACATGGAATTTTGCAACCCTCCTCCCTCGAATTTTCTCACCCATCATAAATTGTGTCATCCTCCTCCTCGCTCGCCCCCCGCATCGCCGTCCTTTTCTCCTCCGTCCACGTCTCGTTGTCGTCTCTCCATGCCACGCCTCGCCGTGTCCTCGTCCCTTCTCCGCTTCACATCCCTATCGTTTCTCATGTTCTTGATCAAGCTATAGGTTCACTTACCTGGAGATTTGAGAAATATCAGGGGTATGAAAAACTTTTGGTTGCTTAGTTACATTCATATTTCAGCGATCTTTGGATGATAAGAGCCTGATGGTTGCTTGCCTTAATCTTGAGGATGCACTTAAGAGTGGAGACCATAAATACCTGGATGAAATCGATTTGTATTGAGAGTTACTTTTCATCTAGGAATCACTTAAGAAATTTATGGGCCCTATTGATATTCTTGAGTTTTTTATGAAGCGCCCTTTCTATCCTAAAGCTACTATAGCATACACGATTTTGTTAACCTTTTTTGTGACAGTTACCTATGTGGAAAAGAGCTTTTATAATCTCATGTTGTTAAAATCCTACTTGCATTCTACTATGACACAAGAAAAACTCGATGGTTTGACGACAATAGCACTTGAGAATGAGAAGATTAATATGAAGATATAATTGAACTTTCCAAATTTCAAGGAACACAAGACAAACACTTTCAGTGGAGCATGAGGTCAGTTTACTGCTTTTAGTCTTTTGAATTGATACTTGAGAAATTTCTAAACATTGTATGAAATAAAATAAATATAAATAATATAATTAAGTGAGATTATGGTTGAGTTATATTATACTATGATTTTTTTCCAAATTTTACGGCCCCATTTTGCTTTTCGCACGGGGTTCCGAAAGAGACAGCGTTATCTCTCATAATGTCGTAGTCTTCTTTATTCAACAAAACTTTGCTACCATCTTCTCGATGTGCCACACCAACATTTTCTACATGATTATTTTAACATTTAATTTAATCTAGTGAGAAAATGCATCATATCATCCGGTGGTAGTCAGCCTCATGTCTCATATACTATGATGTGGTACAGTGGTAGTATATATACTACTTTATCGTTCTAAATATGTTCATATACTATGTTTAAGATTTTTAAAGTGAGCTATATGAAAACATTGCATGTGAGTGCACAATTTTAGTATATTTTAAAAATATATTCCTATTTGTAGTATAAAAAATACATAAAATAGTAATTCAAAACTACGACACTTATTTGGATCGAAGGGAGTTCATACTACCTTCGTCCTGTCCTGGTTTATTGGTCCCCTTTGAAATTTGTGTCAAATTTTAACTAAATATTTAACTAACAAATATTAATACATGTTAACAAAAATTATATCGTTGGATTTGTATTTCAACATAGTTTTCAATAATATAATTTTTTATGACATGCATGAACATTTTGTTGGTTAAATTTATGGTCAAAATTTGACACAAAATACAATGAGGACCAATAAACCAGGACGGAGGTAGTACTACCTAAAAAGTCATATATCTACTATCAAATATTCTTAGATACAACATACTAGTTGTAGATACTTTCCAGTTTGACAACATGCAACACAAAAACCTCATGAATGTAAATTTTCCGTTAATCTAAATAAAATATGTTTTTTAGGGAGCCTCAAGTTCTACTCTCTCCGTTCCTAAATAAAAGTCTTTTTTAGAGATTTTAATATAGACTATATACGGATATATAGACATATTTTAGAGTATAGATCCACTCATTTTGCTCCATATGTAATATCTCTTAAAAGACTTATCTTTTTTTTTGAATCCTTTAAAGTCATATATTTAGGAACGGACTTCCGAAAAAGATATTGACCACATCCTGGGCCAGTAGCCAGTGGATAGCGTGCTGATCTTACAGCCCAGTCCAATTCACGGCCTAGACCAGGAAAAAAAAAAGAAGATACCGTCGTCGTCCTCCGTCCCTCGCAACAAAGTGTTCCGAGGTCTCGGCTCGACCTTCCAACACCAGCACGAGGACGTCTCATCTCAACCGTCGCCATGAACTCGCTGCTCCGCCGCGCGCTCTCTGCCTCCTCTTCGCCGGCGCGTCCGCAGAGAGCGCTCCTATCGGCGCTTCTCTCTTCTCCGCCGGCCGGCTCTCCCCAGCCATGTCGCCCCCCCGCGCCACAGCCGCTGGAGCCACCGAAGCAGCGAGCGTTCCACGCCTCTCCGAGACCCCTGGGGTTCAGGTCCACTACCCCCGCTCCGTGGCCCGGGACGGTCTCGGAGGCCGGCGCGGCAGCGGGGGATGACGGGCTGGAGGTCGCGAGGCTGGGGATCTCGCCGCGGATCGTGGAGAGACTCGCCGCGCGTGGCATCAACAGGCTCTTCCCCATCCAGGTAGCGCCTTTTGCACATTATAATTCGAAGCTTCAGTCCCAGTTTTTGCTTAATTGTCTGTTCTGCAGCTCGTGGAATCATTGTAGATACGAGTCATGATACTCCCAGTTGTTCGTGTTATTTTTCAGTTGAATTCCATTTAGCAAGCTGGTTCGCCATTTGTATGATGTGCGCTGGTTTACTTTGCGTCGTACTCAATTATTTGCAAACATGGACACAAGAGGAGGTTTAGCTTCACGTCGGCAACAAATCCGCTGAAATGTTGCTTCGGACTGACGGGGTAAAATTTATTGAACAGTGCTGTTGTGATAATTTAGCAAGAGGTCTATTGATTCCAACCATGTTTTTTTCTCTTAGACATGTAGCTTCACAATATTGACAAATTAGAAAGGAAATCACAAATCACTGAATTTTGCAAGTACCAGTGGAATCTGGTCAGAACCATTTTGTGTATAGCTAATGCAGCAGCAGTTTTATACGGCTACCTGATGACTTATTGAATACTATGTTCCTCCAGTTTTATACCCCCCCCCCCCCCCCCCCAAAAAAAACATCCATATGACTATCCTGAAAGAGGAAAAAGTTGTTTTTTCCATGAGGGCCGCTTTTATTAACTCAAAATGTAGCATCAAGCAGATACGAAGTAAATGAGCAACACCCGGCCTCTGCATATCTAAGATGCACACAGCCACACTCAAACAGTCTGACTAAACAAACGACATAAGGGCAACAGTAAGGCCATAGAAAACCGACACTATGCCTATGTCATAGTCGCAGGGGGCGGTGGACCGATCCGGAGATTATGCTACCACCAATGTTGGGTAAAAATCTCCCTGGCCACCCACTCCAACCGCATACACACCACCTTGAACAGTGGTCGATACTCCATACGTTGCAACATAGACCACATATGAAGTCAGTGCATAGAGCGGAAAATAACCTGCAAGGGATTAACGTTTTTGTTATTAAAAATAGAATCGTTTCTACATAGCCAAAGCGACCATATAAGGCAGGCGCTGCCACCCTTATTAGCGTTGTAAACCTATTTGGAGTTCCATCCAGCCAGTGACCATAAATCTTGCCAACACATGTGGGTGGATACAAATTGAACGCTATTTGGATGACTGACCATGTAGAGCGCGCAAACTTGCACTGAGAGAAGAGGTGTTTGATTGCAAAAACTACACTTCTTACTTCCTTGCCAATTTCGACGAGCGAGGTTGTCTTTGGTCAGTACAACTCCTTGCCGAAGATACCACATGAAAAAAATCCACTTTTAGTGGAATCTTGGCCTTCCAAATTTGCGAATAATTATTCACTGGAATTTCTGAGTGCGAAAGCGCGCGGTACATAGAGTCTATTGTGAAGGACCCAGATGTGGTTAGATTCCAGCGAAAGACATCCCGTCCTTGTGTCAGGTTAATCGAATCTAGTCTGAATAGAAGATTCTGCCATGACAAAAGCCGGGGGGAAAACAAATCCCGTCTGAAAGAAATATTCAGAGGGGATGAGCCGAGCACCTGTGCAAGGGTATCGTTCTTATCGCGTACAATGCGGTACAAGGCTGGATATTGTTCCCGGAGAGTGGCATTGCCTAGTCACTTATCCTCCCAGAAACGTATCTACGAGCCGTCCCTTACCGCGAACGATCCAAAGTGGAAAAAGTTGCTTCAAAGAAGGAAAAGTGAACTCCATACAAAATTTGATATGACTAATATGACCATGTAGAGCAAGCTTGCTAGTTTGCTGTCCTCTATTTCTTGATCCATCGGCAATGTGGCCTTGTATTGCATCTGGTGGTTGACCAGTTACTGCAGGAAACGGTACAGGATCATCCTTGTTATTTCTCAGAAGAACAAATGGGCCATCTTTGCAAGGAAAATTAATGTGATTTCCTGTGAACAAATGTACAATAAACTTGAAAGATCTCTCATGACATATTGACATTACTATGTAATGTTCAAGATTAGGATTTTGATGAGGTTCATGTGTATACCTATTTATCTGTATCATGTCAATTGGCAAGATGCTATTTTCTGCAAATATGTAAATTTGCGATATGATTTACTTTGTTTTGCTATGCTAGCCTAGTTTTTCTGTTGCTACATTGATGGTTCTACCTTGTGCTTCTGTGCAGAGAGCTGTTCTTGAACCAGCAATGCAAGGGAAAGACATGATTGGCCGTGCTCGAACTGGAACTGGAAAAACCTTGGCTTTTGGCATTCCTATCATGGACAGGATTCTTCGTCACAATGAGAAGAATGGGTTGGGTTCTCTTTCTACTTTAGAACTGTTCTTATCTAGCTACTGCACATATATGATTTATGGTAATAATTGTATAGTCTGCTGCATGCAGAAGTGGTAGAAATCCTTTAGCCATCATCTTGGCACCTACTCGAGAACTCGCTCGACAAGTTGAGAAGGAATTTAGAGAATCTGCTCCATTAGACACTCTTTGTGTCTATGGAGGTGTTCCCATCAGTCAGCAAATGAGAACTCTCAATTATGGTGTTGACATTGTGGTTGGAACTCCAGGGCGTGTTATTGATCTTTTGAGAAGAGGTGTCCTAAACTTATCAGAGATCCAATTTGTGGTTCTGGATGAAGCTGATCAGATGCTGGCTGTGGGTTTTGATGAAGCTGTTGAGGTGATCATGGAGAAGTTGCCACAAAACCGGCAAAGTATGCTGTTCTCTGCAACAATGCCTAGTTGGATCAGAAAACTTACAAACCAGTACTTAAAAGATCCAGTCATAATTGACCTTGTGAGTGACTTTTTGTCTTATTTGCCCTAAGACCTTTAATCTTTGCGCTGGGAATCATCTTACATTGTGCGCGAATCCCTTGCTATTTTATATATTATGCACATCAGCACATGTGTATATTAGTATAGTTTGTACTTTGTTTACTTTTCTTTGTCAGTTCAGCATCTGGGTTAGAATTTTAGGGGAATAATTTGGCAATTACGTTTTTTCTCAGGTTGGTGACTCAGAACAGAAATTACCTGAAGGAATCTCTCTTTATTCAATTGTATCTGAGAACTATGGGAAGTCCTCGATTCTTGGTCCATTGATTAAAGTGAGCATTCTCCTGACTGTATGTGTGTTTTATGGTTGGCATTGTCAGCAACACTACGTAATACTGCTTCCTTTTCACTTTTCTGTAGGAGCATGCTGATGGTGGAAAGTGCATTGTATTTACTCAAACTAAACGAGAAGCAGATAGATTGGCATATGCCATGGGCAGGAGTTATGCATGTCAGGCGCTGCATGGAGATATCTCACAAAATCAGAGAGAAAGGACACTCTCAGGATTTCGAGACAGCCGCTTTAACATCCTTGTAGCAACTGATGTTGCAGCCCGTGGATTAGATATACCCAATGTTGATCTAGTAAGTGGCTTGAGATATTCCCTATGGATATGAACAGCACAAGAACCTCTTCGGCACCCAAAAATATGATTGCTCTGGTCGTTTGATGTGCACGTTAGCATAACTTGGAATATCATGTTGCTATCTTTCAGGTGGTACACTACGAAATCCCAAACTCGTCAGAGTTATTTGTTCACAGATCTGGACGAACTGCACGAGCAGGGAAGAAAGGCATTGCCATTCTAATGTACACATATGAACAAAGTAGAACTGTAAAGGTCATCGAGCAGGATATAGGATGCAGGTTCACAGAGGTAAACCATGGTTTCATGTTAGTACTGATGTGAAATATTAGAACTCATTGGCTGATTTCTTTTTGCGATGTGTAGCTTCCCAAGGTTGCAGCTACAGACGAAGCTGCAGAGCTGTTTAATGTTATGAGAGACAGTCGCTCTAGATCAGTTGGAACCAGAAGAAGTGGTGGTTCCTCTTTCAGCCACGACGATGGCTTTGGCGAACGCCACTCCCGTGGCTTTGGTGATTTTGACTGCTTTGGCGGTACCCCTAATCGTGCTGGGTGGTCCGGGGATGCGGGTTCAAGATACCGTGGCGGGTTCGGGGATTCTCGACGACCTTCTCAACCTTCCAATGGCTTTGGCAGGTCCAGTGGGTTTGGAGATTCTCGGCGAGGTCCTCAACCTTCTGATGGTTTTGGCAGGTCTAGCTTCAATCGCCCGGGTGGGTTTGGCGAATTTGAAGAAGGCAACAGCAGAAGTGGTCGGTTCCCCAGGAGATCCGATGATTCAGACCCTTCACGGTATGGCAGAAGCTCCAATGGTTTTGGCACCTCTGATTTCGGCAGACCAGGCAGCATCAAGGATTAACCATCGGATCAGAGGATTTAACTGTGTACAGCTCCGATGAGCCTTTCGACCACTCGTGTTTTTCTTGCATGAATGAGTTCACCAATCTCTCTGTGTAGTTCGTTTTGTATCTTGGGTTGTTTGAGAAGATGTATGCTCTGTGAATATTTGTGATGTTTTTAGAACAGAATAATTGCGATGCATGCGCCTGGTGCTCGTTGTATTTCATGGGGAAAAAACTCATCTTGTGCCCCTCATGAAAGATCAACATCCTGAAATGTTTGGTCAGGCTCAGGCAGGTCTCTAAAAGTTGGTTTATACTCCCTCCGTATCAAAATATAAGACGCTTTGACATTATCATAATGTCAAAAAGCATCTTATATTTCAATATAGAGAGAGTATTTGAGTTTGCTGCACATTCTTTGTAGGAAACACTGTCATCTTATCTGATCTTTGCTGTTTGTACAGCTTGATTTGAGGGGCAGGAGAATCCAAATTTGTTTGGCCATATGTTTCTTTATCTTTACTCCCTTGGTTCACAAATATAAGATGTTCTAACACATATCTTGATTGGATGTATATAGATATACTTTATTGGATTTATATAGATATGTTTTACCGTGTTTGTTCACTTATTTCAATCCGTATATAGTCCATCTTAACATATCCAAAACTCTGAGGGAGTATCTTTTTTCTACATTGGAACTGTTTGGGCAGAGGAGAAATTTCCATTGGGATATGATTTCATTTCAAAAAGAGTTTGATCCAGTTTACGAGGAAAACCTGATCAAAAATCTTAAGTGCCGAGGTACAATACATCTTGCCGAAAACAAGAAGATAGAAAACACAGAACACCATGTGCACTGTTACAACACAACACAAAGATCAACATCCTAATCATCCAGAGTTGAATTTAGGTGGGTGGATGATGCAACGCAAGTTTTCTTTAGGAGAAATGCCAAATTTATATTAATAATATCAACAAAATTATAGCAAATGTAGCATCTCTCTGGAGAAATGCAAAGAGATAGGACACCAAGAGAAAGTACATAAAGTGCTCCCAACAAAGAAAATTTGCAGAAAAATCCTTCTTCATCCCTGCAATCACAAACACATTGACTGAAAAACTTCAACCACCGCTCTCGACGAAGTGTCCGGCAGAGAGAAGAAATGGTCTCCACTAAGGCAAAATCCAAGAGAAGGCCATATCAGCAAAGCTGCGTTGTGAGCCTCTGAACAGGCGCCACCCGCGAACGGTGCTACACATGTTGTGGTTTGTCAGCCGAAGCAAATGTCCAGCCCTCTTGGATCGCGACCCTGAAGGTCTCGAACGGTGACGCCACCGAGAGGATCCAAAACCATCTCCTCGATGATGTTGGCCCGCAATGCCAACCACCTGCAACACAAGCACTTCCAGCTCTGCCATGACACTAGAGGAACCGCCGACGCGATGCGGACAAAAGTCGAAGAAACAGGACCCCCAGAGCAAGACCTCCGCCATCGTCTTGAAGGCCTCGCCTGGCTACAAGGCGATGGCCCAAAAACTTTTATTCATGATGACAACATAGGCGACTAAGCGTCGTCACCTGAAAAACTAATCCTATACCTAGACACCGTATAGAAGAAAGCGGGCTCCCCCGCCCAGCCGCCGCCGCCAGAGCGATGAGTGGGGAAGAGGAGTCGGTGGCTACGTTGGCGTAGGATTCGTATCTGGCCTACCACAACACAAGTTATGTCATAAGGGTATACAAGGCTTCACTAGCAAAGAGGAAAGTTGTCGAGAGGCAGCGCATAACACCAGGAGTAAGAAAAAAATCATGAGAAACTTATGTGATGTTGATTTGTGCGTATGTTCTGCTTCGCAGTTCTCTCATTGGTGTCTGTGAGGGGCAACACATTATGTGTACAGATGCAGACGTTTATACATATGCACATACGCTCATCCCAATGAACGCACACACACCCTTATCTTATGAGCATCTTCGACAAACTGAGCCGACATATCATCTTAAGATTGACGAAGTCGCCACATACACTTTCGTAGTTGACGGGTACATTTACTCCCACTAAACGCACATCACCCAAAGGCCTGAAATAAATGTGGAAAAAATGCGAGCATCAGTGTCAAGTCTAGAATCTGGATGCAATTTTTATTATTTCTGGTGTTCATTATACTGTCATGATTGAAGATGAATAGATCGAAAGTTTTCTCACAAAAAAAAGTCTAGGACTTGAACCCTGGTGGGCTAGGGATACTACTGTCCTCTTAACCATTCAACCACATGTTGGTTCACTTAGTGTCCCTTTTCTATGGTCGATACATTATATACTCCCTAGACATGCGGCATGCCACCATGGGCAACCATTTTGTTAGTTCCGTGGTCAATAATTTTTTTCTCGAGCAGAGCTCTCAGTTGAATATTTGGATGATTTTAACATTTTTACTCTATATTTGATTTTCTCTTTGGGTAAGTCTATCTTTTTAGATAACGGGGCAAGTTTATATTTGATGGGGTTTACTGTTTTTTAAGTCAATTTATGTTTTTTTTAACTAGACAGATTTCTTTTGTGCTACTTATTTTGACTGTACTACTGTAGAGGTAGCCCGGCCCAAACAAACTGAGAACAGAGGCAATGCTTGGGCCCAAATTCGAATACGATACGTTCAGAAAAAGAAAAACTCGAATACGATAGGGATGGGTTGAATCTTGGATATTAAGATCAGGTCTGAGGATAAGATCAGTAGGAATTGTCAAGTGGTTCAGGGCTTGAAGGCATCCGGAATTTGAGACCAAAGCAGTCTTGTTTCTCTGCAGCAGCCGACGCTGCTGATGCCCGAGCCCCACCAAATCCACCAACCCACGCCTCCAACCGATCCAAACTCCGTTGCCTCCACGGCTGCAAATGCCCGGCGCAATCCGGTACCATTTCTTGCTATTCTCCGTGCGGAAGGAACGAGACAAGTTCTTCCTCTGATTTCTTGCTTGTCTTCTTCCTTGTTGTTGAGGCCCCGCTGCCGTTGCCGGAGATCGCGGTGCCGCCAGTGCAGCCGAAGATGATCATAAAGGGGATGCTGGGCCGGTACGAGCGGTGGAACCCCGTGCACCCGACGGCGGGGGCCTTCTGGGGCGTCGGGCTGGGGTTCGGCTGCGGCGTCGGGTGGGGCCCGGGGTTTGGGCCCGAGGTCATCGGCTACGTCGGCGCCGGATGCGGCGTCGGCTTCAGCGTCGGCATCACGCTCGCCGGTGTCGGCGTCGGGCTGCCACAGCACGGCATCATCAGGAACCACTACCACGGCGGCGGTATGCTCTTCTGCTTGCACAACAAGTGTCACTGACTAGTCCTATTCTTATCTTAGATGGTTGGGAATGCCTTATCAAGTACTCAAGCAATCTTGCGGTATTTGGTTTCGTAAAAACTGCATTTCAACTGGTGTAGAGATGAAGAACATAACCAACCGCTCCTTGGTGTTGAAAAACTCTAGTTTTAATAGCTCTGCACATGTGATTGCAACTACAGCATTGGATATACTTTTTTTATATGAGAAATGGATATACTTATAATTTAATGATGCCTTTATCCGTGCTGGTGTATAGGATTCTATTCAGCTTGAGTGCTTGTCTGCCACAGCCTTATGCGCCTGTTGCTAGTTAACACTAGAATATGACACTTTGAATAACATGCTTGTTTCCCATTTGATATGATAGGTTTTGCAAGCAATGTCCCATTCGAATCAGCAAGGTTTTACCTCTTGACCATGCTAAAAGGTATGGTATGGGATGCCATCAGTTATGCGAGCAACGTCGCAGCTATGAGGAAAGAATCTCGACAGAAGCTTTTAAGATGTCAGGAGAATCCTCAAGTTTCAGGAGTTGATCTGCCCAAGCTGGGGAAAGGAATGTCCAGCAGCTTTCGATCAACGATGGAGTGTATCAAGGCCTTCACAAATCAGCATTGGCCTCCATAGGCAGCACCCAAGTAAACTGAAGATTGATAAACCGAGCTTTGTGTGCAAACCACCCAACCGGGATCAAAGCCTGGGTGGTACCCCTTTCAGTGGGTGACAATGGGGTAATCGGATGCAGGTGGCTCGTATGGCGTCCACCACAGGGTTGACGTCCCTTTTAATGGAAAATTAAGGACTTGTACTTTATGAATAAGAACCCCCATAGCACATATTTCCTTATCATATGTTTTTGGCATGAGCAAGTTTAAATTTTTACCCCCGTTAGGCTCAATCAACCACCTCTAGTCGCGGGTCACCGACACGGACGGGAGCTTTGCACCACCACGCTGGTAGATCTTCATGCCCCCCTCAACCAGCTCGCCCTCACTGTAGCTATCCTTAGAAAAGGTATCCTCGCCACCATCAGGATGGCCACTAGTCTCGTCGGACGTAAGCTCGGCGACCCGAGGCTCATCGGTCTGAGGCTCGTGGACCGGAGTCCGAGACGGGTCCAAGTCAGACGGGTCCACTTGAGACGGAGCACTCCGGTGGTCCGGAGAATCAGCTGGGGGTGGCGGCGAGGAAGGCGCATCAGCCTTCCTACCTCCCCCGCCGCCACATCCACCTCTAGCTGCACCCCTCTTCGTCTTCCCCCGACCTCTCCCGGTCGAAGAAGAAGCGCCCGCCGGTGTCTGCATGTTGTCTACCAGCGCTCTTCGAAGGTGCTGGGGTGGAATAACAACACACCTCCTAGCACGCGCCGAGGAAGGAGGCTCGGAGCGCTCTCGACCCGCGCCCACCATCTGTCAACACCTGCAATGACAAAGAGTAAACGAAATTAGTACAACATAATCATAATAAAAAATTTAAGTGTGTATCATCATCATGAACATAATAAAAAATTGAATACCTAATAACATGAACTAACTAATAATATATATAGGACAAATATTTTCTACAAGCAGTGGTAGTTACCACCACTTGCGTTTTCTATGTTGTATGTAGTATCTGTCAAAACCGAGAGTATATACGTGTAGTATGTAGTACTAGAACATATAGGCGCGCGTTGCTGCGCCCGTCCATGTTGAAGAAAAAAAATGTGGAATCTGAAGAATATCAATATGCTCTTGAAATTGCACAAATGAGTGACGCAGATCCAATAAGAATCTCTTCATTTAGGTCCGAGAGACAAAGGTTTTACAAATGCAGGTTTGGAGGGATCACACCACACCAATGCTATTTGCTATAAACAGCTCGTTGTCGTCATGTCATACGCTACTGTTAAGAACTAAAGATACAAACGATCAGTAACATGGCAGGAATGGGTGTACAAAGTTCAAGATCTGTATTGTCCTAGTTAATTAAACTGAGCTAATATATGCTAAATACTCTCACTAAGCCTGCATCTATGTCTTCTCAGAGTGAGAGTCAAAATTAATGGGTGTACATGCTCTAATGTGGCTCCGCCCATGAGAATATATTACTTACGATCAACAACAGAAATTTTTCGTAAGAAAAATATAAACAAAGCATAAAAGACATGGAAGTTACTGGTGTAGATCTTGAATGGAAAACGAAGGGGGCATGTCCATCACATACAAAATTGTAACCCATGTTCATTATTTTGGGGAACCAGATTTGTTATGTTTCTCCATCTGTAACAAAAGACTGGTTTGAGTGTTTGGATGAAACTTGCTTTGAGAACCTAGAAATTGGATTAAGAGATTAGCTACTGAAAAGTTTGAGACATTGTAGAGCTAAGATAAACTGAAGAGACAAAGCACAAAAAAACAAAGAAATTATCATGGACGAACTGAAAAGAATAGCCACGGAAGAACTGAAAGACAGAGCTCCTGCTCCTCAGCACCGTACTCATCCACCTTTTCGTGCAGCATGGCCGGGCAAAGACCAACAATGCCAGGCGCCTTGCCAAACCCGCTCGGCAGTCTGCTGTTGCTGCGGAACTTCTGGTCCTTGGTCGATGCTGAGCCCTTCCTTTGGCGCTTCATCACGCGTCAGACTCATCGTGTCGCTGTTGCTAGGCTCTCCATGTGGCCCTGGTGGAGTGCTGCACCGCTCTGGCCATCCGCCCATAGGTCAAACGCGGCCTTCTCGGCAAGATCACCAACACCATCTTGCGCTCCGGACGGGCGCCTGCGCCACAACCTTGTCTCCGAGACTTTGCACCCGTCGCGCGTCCACCTCTTTGCGCCGGCGCGTACCTGGTGCAGTCGCGTGCAGTTGTGTGAGCGGGAGTCCTCCAGCCTCAAGAATGAGACGCCGCCCCGGCCGCAGTGATGGGTCTGCCTCCTCGTGCTCATGTTCTTCCGAGAGAGGCTTGACGACGCTGCTGAAGATCGCTAATGGAGATAGGAAAGCCACGAGGGATGTGGACATGTGATGCGTGGATCGAGCTTCTGAGTGGGGCGAGCCATGCGGCGGAGTAAGCTGAGCGCCAGATGTCAGCACACACGGAGGAAACAGAAGTAAGAGAGGGAGTGGTGGCGGGCGCCGGCGGCCGGCAGGAATCGGTGAGAGCGATGTCAGGCAAGGAGAACCAGCGCAAGGCACAACCGCCGCATCTGTCTGGTAGGGAATGTGTGTAGCCGTGGAGGGGCTGATCTCCGGAATGCCAATCTTGGTCGTGTGCTCCCAATCTAACGATGGGGTCGCACGGTGAACCGGAGCTGGCCCAGGTAGATTTGCGGAGCAGCTGCCCAACTACGTAGGCCCAATTAGTAAAGCGTGATTCTTCTAAAAATAGTAATGCGTGATCAAATGGCTGACTGGCCAGAACCTTCAGTTTTTTGATCGGACGGTTGGGGATGGCAAAACGCTGAGAGGCCTCCTGGGTAGCTCTATTTTACTGTTTAGCAATATATTAATGATTAGGTAGTATATATATATATATATATATATATATATATATATATATATATATATATATATATATATATTATTTTTAGGTAGTATATACCATGTTTTGAGTATGCTCTTTTTTACGTACAAATATATACGTATTTCACAAATATAACAAAAACTATGAACTCATATGCAATTTTTCATGTAACTTGCTTTGAAATATCTTAGATATAGTTTATGAACATATTTAAAATAATAAAATAGTATATATAGTACCACATGGTAGTATATGAGATATGTGGGTACCTACCACTGGGTAACTACCACATGGTATATATATATATATGTGTGTGTGTGTGTGTGTGTGTGTGTGTGTGTGTGTGTGTGTGTGTGTGTGTGTGTGTGTGTGTAATAATAATTGAATACGTGACCTAACTCATAATTCACAAATATATGACCCCGTCGGCCTCTGGAAGCCCGAAGAGCACCTTTTCCGGGAGGAGTCTGGGTGTCGGGGGTGTCGTGTCGGGGTCGGGGTGTTGTGTCGAGGTCAGGGGTGCCGTGTCGGGGTCTTGAGGTGTGGTGTCGGGGGTCGGGGTGTCGGTGGTGGCGTGTCGGGGTGTCGAGGCGGTCTCGGGGTGTCGTGTCGGGGTTCGGGGTGTCGGTGGTGGTGTCTTATCGGGGTGCTGTGTCGGGGTCGGGGGGTGCCGTGTCGGGGTCGGGGTGCTATGTCGAGGTCGCGGTGTCGGGTTGTCGAGGAGGGGTCGCGGTGTCGTGTCGGTGGTGTCATGTCGGGGTGTCGTGTCGGGGGTCGGGGTGTCGGGGTGTCGAGTCGGGGTCGGGGTGTCGTGTCGGGGGTCGGGGGGTCGGGGTGCCGTGTCGGGGTGTCGAGGCGGTCTCAAGGTGTCGTGTCGGGGGTCGGGGTGTCGGTGGTGTCGGGGTCGGGGTGTCGATCGGTGGTGTCGTGTCGGGGTGTCGAGGTGGTCTCGGGGTGTCCTGTCGGGAGTCAAGGTGTCGGTGGTGTCGGGGACCAGCGATCTCCTCCTCCTCCTCCTCCTCCTCCTCCTCTACTTCTTCTTCTTCTCCTCCTCCTCCCCTTTTTCTTCTTCTCCTCCCCTCCTCTTCTTCTTATTCTTCTTCTTTTCTTCTCCTAACAAAATTTTTCAAGAACTAACCTACAAACTAACCTAACTAACCTAGAAAATCAAGCTAACCTAACTAACCTAGAACTAACCTAACTAACCTAGAAATTCAAACTAACCTAGAAAATCAAACTAACCTAACTAACAATACTAACTAACCTAATTACTAGCAGTAGGAAAAAAAGAAACTAACAATACTAACTAACCTAATTACTAGCAGTAGAAAAAAAGAAAACAAACAGGGGGGAGCTCACCGGAGTGGGTCGGCGGGGCACCGGGGCGGCAGGGTGTCGGGCGGCTAGGGCATCGAGGCGGCGGGGTGCCTAGTTGTCGAGGCGGCGGGGCGCCGGGCCGGCTGGGATGGCAAGGGCGGCAGAGCGGCGGGGCATAGGGGCACCTTGCTGTCGGGGTGGCGGGGCGGCGAGGGCGTCGGGGCGATGGAGTGAGAGACCGCGGGGTGGCGAGGACGGTGGTTGCAGGGGCCGCGGGGGCGCAGCGGACCGCGGGGTGGCGGATGGTGGACTGGCGCGACGGAGCGGCAGGGGGGTCAGGGGCGGCGAGGGCGGTGGAGGTCGGGAGCGGCAGCGGCAGTTGGGGTCGGGGTCGGCACGGTGGAGTGAGAGAGAAAGAGAGATGGAGAGTGGGAGGTGGGGTGGGCCGCACGTACCTGTTAGCTGCCTTCTCTTTGCCGTTGCTAGCAGGCGACAAAGAATCTTTGCCGTCCGCTAGCAGACGACAAAGAAAGTGGCATTTAGGTGGTACTCGTTAGTGGGCCACTGATACGTCTCCAACGTATCTATAATTGTTTTATTGTTCCATGGTGTTATATTATCATTCTTGGATGTTTTACAATCATTTTATATCATTTTTTGGTACTAACCTATTGACATAGTGCCCAGTGCCAGTTGCTGTTTTCTGCATGATTTTTATATCGTAGGAAATCAATATCAAACGGAGTCCAAACGCAACAAAACTCATGGAGGATTTTTTGGGTCAGAAGACATCCAGTGGGCCAAGGAAGCACCTGGGAGGTGGCTCGAGTGGAGCAGCACCCACCAGGGCATGCCAGGAGGCCCAGGCGCGCCCTGGTGGGTTGTGCCCACTTCGGGTGCACCCTGAGCCGCCACTTTGCTCTATAAATACCCCAATATTCCAGAAACCCTAGGGGAGTCGACGAAAATCAATTCCAGCCGCCGCAGAGTCCAGAACCAGCAGATCCAATCTAGACACCGTCATGGAGGGGTTCACCACTTCCATTGGTGCCTCTCTGATGATGCATGAGTAGTTCTTTGTAGACCTATGGGTCCGTAGTTAGTAGCTAGATGGCTTCCTCTCTCTCTCTCTCTCTCTCTCTCTCTCTCTCTTGATTATCAATACAATGGTCTCTGAGAGATCCATATGATGTAAATCTTTTTGCGGTGTGTTTGTTGGGATCCGATGAACTTTTAGTTTATGATCAGATCTATGTTTTTATCCATGAAAGTTATTTGAGTCTTGTTTGATCTCTTATATGCATGATTGCTTATAGCCTCGTATTTCTTCTCTGATATTTGGGTTTTGTTTGGCCAACTTGATCTATTTATCTTGCAACGGGAAGATGTGCTTTGTAGTGGGTTCGATCTTACGGTGCTTGATCCCAGTGACAGAAGGGGAACCGACATGTATGTATCATTGCTACTAAGGATAACAAGATGAGATCTATATCTCCGCAATAGATAAACGGATCTCGTCTACATCATGTCATCATTCTTATTGCATTACTCCGTTTTCTCATGAACTTAATACACTAGATGCATGCTGGATAGCGGTCAATGTGTGGAGTAATAGTAGTAGATGCAGGCAGGAGTCGGTCTACTAATCTTGGACGTGATGCCTATATAATGATCATTGCATGGATATCGCCATGATTATTCGAAGTTCTATCAATTGCCCAATAGTAATTGTTTTCCCACTGTTTGCTATTTTTCTCGAGAGAAGCCACTAGTGAAACCTACGACCCCCGGGTCTCTTTTCATCATATTTGCCTTTGCGATCTATTTTCCCTTGCATTTATTTTCAAATCTGTTAAGCCAAAAATACAAAAATACCTTGCTGCAATTTATTTGTTCCGCGATCTATTTATCCTATCTACCACTTTTACCTCATGTTATTTGCCTATCTTGAGGCGCCGTACCCGAAAGGGATTGACAACCCTTTTAACACGTCGGGTTGTGAGTATTTGTTATTTGTGTGCAAGTGTTGTTTACATGGTGTGAGGAGGTTCTCCTACTGGTTCGATAACCTTGGTCTCATCACTGAGGGAAATACCTACCGTCGCTATACTGCATCATCCCTTCCTCTTTGGGGAAATACCGACGTAGTTCTAGCAGACATCAAAAGGAATTTCTGGCGCCGTTGTCGGGGAGGATCTTCAACATCAACCAGGTTCCTAATCACAAATCTCATCTCCTCGCAATTTACATTATTTTCCATTTGCCTCTCATTTTCCTCTTTCCCACTTCACAAAAAATTTGCTGTTTCATTCGACCTCTTTTTCGTTCACCATTTTCTCGTCAGATCTGTTTTTGAGTGCAATCTTGTTGCATAGTCATCGTGACTCAAGAGAACACCAAGTTGTGCCATTTCTCAAATACCAACAATAGTGATTTTATTAGCACTCTGATTGCTCCTCCCTCCACTAGTGCGGAGTCTTGTGATATTAATACTGCTTTGTTGAATCTTGTCATGAAAGACCAATTTGCCGGTACTCCTAATGAGGATGCCGCGTCCCATCTTAACACATTCGTGGAATTATGCGATATGCAAAAGAAAAAAGATGTGGACAATGATGTTGTGAAGTTGAAATTGTTTCTGTTTTCTTTGCGAGATCGCGCAAAAATTTGGTTTTCTTCTTTGCCTCATAATAGTATCGATTCTTGGAACAAGTGCAAAGATGCTTTTATCACTAAGTATTTTCTGTCCGCAAAAATTATTTCCCTTAGAACCCAGATCATGAATATTAAGCAACTTGAACATTAGCATATTGCACAATCTTGGGAAAGGATGTAATTGATGCTAAGGAATTGCCCAACTCATGGGTTAAATCTTTGGATGATCATACAAAATATTTATGCGGGATTGAATTTTGTTTCTCATAATCTTTTAGATTCCGCTGCGGGGGGTACTTTTATGGAAATTACTTTGGGTGAAGCTACTAAATTTCTAGACAATATTATGGAAAATTACTCGCAATGGCATACCGAAATAGCTCCTACTAGTAAAAAAGTCAATTCGGTAGAAGAAATAAATTATTTGAGTAAAAAAGTTGATGCTCTTATGAAGTTGGTTACTAATAAAAGTGCTCCTATCGATTTTAATGATGTGCCTTTGTCTACTTTGATTGAGAAAAATAGTGATGCCATAGATGTGAATTTTGTCTCGCGAAATAATTTCAATAACAATGCTTATAGAGGTATTTTTTGTTGGAAATATGCCCTAGAGGCAATAATAAAATGGTTATTATTATATTTCCTTGTTCATGATAATTGTCTATTGTTCATGCTATAATTGTGTTATCCGGAAATCGTAATACATGTGTGAATACGACCACAACATGTCCCTAGTGAGCCTCTAGTTGACTAGCTCGTTGATCAACAGATAGTCATGGTTTCCTGACTATGGACATTGGATGTCATTGATAACGGGATCACATCATTAGGAGAATGATGTGATGGACAAGACCCAATCCTAAGCATAGGACAAGATCGTGTAGTTCGTTTGCTAGAGCTTTTCCAATGTCAAGTATCATTTCTTTAGACCATGAGATCGTGTAACTCCCGGATGCCGTAGGAGTGCTTTGGGTGTACCAAACGTCACAACATAACTGGGTGACTATAAAGGTATACTACAGGTATCCCCGAAAGTATCTGTTGGGTTGACACAGATCGAGACTGGGATTTGTCACTCCGTATGATGGAGAGGTATCTCTGGGCCCACTCGGTAATGCATCATCATAATGAGCTCAATGTGACCAAGTGTTTGGTCACAGGATCATGCATTACGGTACGAGTAAAGTGACTTGCCGATAACGAGATTGAACGAGGTATTGGGATACCGACGATCGAATCTCGGACAAGTAACGTACCGATTGACAAAGGGAATTGTATATGGGATTACTTGAATCCTCGACATCGTGGTTCATTCGGTGAGATCATCGTGGAACATGTGGGAGCCAATATGGGTATCCAGATCCCGCTATTGGTTATTGGCCGGAGAGCTGTCTCGGTCATGTCTGCGTGATTCCCTAACCCGTAGGGTCTACACACTTAAGGTTCGGTGACGCTAGGGTTGTAGAGATATTAGTATGCGGTAACCCGAAAGTTGTTCGGAGTCCCGTATGAGATCCAGACGTCACGAGGAGTTCCGAAATGGTCCGGAGGTGAAGAATTGTATATAGGAAGTCCAGTTTCGGCCACCGGGAAAGTTTCAGAGGTCACCCGTATTGTACCGGGACCACCGGAAGGGTCCCGGGGGTCCACCGGTGGGGCCACCTATCCCGTAGGTACCCGTGGGCTGAAGAGGGAAGGGAACCAGCCCCTGGTGGGCTGGTGCTGTTGGGGAACGTAGCATAAATTCAAAAAATTTCTACGTGTCACCAAGATCTATCTATGGAGAAACCAGCAACGAGGGGAAGGAGAGTGCATCTACATACCCTTGTAGATCGCTAAGCGGAAGCGTTCAAGTGAACGGGGTTGATGGAGTCGTACTCGTCGTGATCCAAATCACCGATGACCAAGTGCCGAACGGACGGCACCTCCGCGTTCAACACACGTACAGCCCGGTGACGTCTCCCATGCCTTGATCCAGCAAGGAGAGAGGGAGAGGTTGAGGAAGACTCCATCCAGTAGCAGCACAACAGCGTGGTGGTGGTGGAGGAGCGTGGCAATCCAGCAGGGCTTCGCCAAGCACCACGGGAGAGGAGGAGTAGGGAGAGAGGTAGGGCTGCACCAAGAGGGAGAGGTTCTCGTGTGTTGGCAGCCCCAAAACCTCAAGTATATATAGGGGGAAGGGGGGCTGCGCCTCCTTTAGGGTTTCCCACCCCAAGGGGTGCGGCCAAGGGGGGGGAGGAGTGCCTCCCAAGTCAAGTGGAGGCCCTCCCCCATTAGGGTTTCCCCCTTCCCATGCGCATGGGCCTTGGGGGGCTGGTGCCCCTGGCCCATTAAGGCTAGGGCGCCCCCTACAGCCCATGCTACTGTATTGGACGTGGTGGAACAATTTCCGGACCTCCGGACCCCTCCGGAATCCTCCGGAACCTTCTGGAAGCTTCCCGGTACAATACCGAAAAAACCCGAACTTTTTCCGGAACCCGAACAACAACTTTCCATATATAAATCTTTACCTCCGGACCATTCCGGAACTCCTCGTGACGTCCGGGATCTCATCCGGGACTCCGAACAACATTCGGTAACCACATACAAACTTCCTTTATAACCCTAGCGTCATCGAACCTTAAGTGTGTAGACCCTACGGGTTCGGGAGACATGCAGACATGACCGAGACGTTCTCCGGTCAATAACCAACAGCGGGATCTGGATACCCATGTTGGCTCCCACATGTTCCACGATGATCTCATCGGATGAACCACGATGTCAAGGACTTGAATCAATCCCGTATGCAATTCCCTTTGTCTAGCGGTATTGTACTTGCCCGAGATTCGATCGTCGGTATACCGATACCTTGTTCAATCTCGTTACCGGCAAGTCTCTTTACTCGTTCCGTAACACATCATCCCGTGATCAACCCCTTGGTCACATTGTGCACATTATGATGATGTCCTACCGAGTGGGCCCAGAGATACCTCTCCGTTTACACGGAGTGACAAATCCCAGTCTCGATTCGTGCCAACCCAACAGATACTTTCGGAGATACCTGTAATGCACCTTTATAGCCACCCAGTTACGTTGTGACGTTTGGTACACCCAAAGCATTCCTACGGTATCCGGGAGTTGCACAATCTCATGGTCTAAGGAAAAGATACTTGACATTAGAAAAGCTTTAGCATACGAACTACACGATCTTTGTGCTAGGCTTAGGATTGGGTCTTGTCCATCACATCATTCTCCTAATGATGTGATCCCGTTATCAACGACATCCAATGTCCATAGCCAGGAAATCATGACTATCTGTTGATCACAACGAGCTAGTCAACTAGAGGCTCACTAGGGACATATGGTGGTCTATGTATTCACACGTGTATTACGATTTCCGGATAATACAGTTATAGCATGAATAAAAGACAATTATCATGAACAAGGAAATATAATAATACTTTTATTATTGCCTCTAGGGCATATTTCCAATAGTCTCCCAGTTGCACTAGAGTCAATAATCTAGTTCACATCGCCATGTGATTAACACTGACAGGTCACATCGCCATGTGATCAACATCCAAAGAGTCTACTAGAGTCAATAATCTAGTTCACATCACTATGTGATTAACACTCAATGAGTTCTGGGTTTGATCATGTTGCTTGTGAGAGAGGTTTTAGTCAACGGGTCTGAACCTTTCAGATCCGTGTGTGCTTTACAAATCTTTATGTCATCTCCTAGATGCAGCTACCACACTCTATTTGGAGCTATTCCAAATAACTGTTCTACTTGGAGCTATTCTAAATTGTTGCTCCATTATACGTATCCGATATCTCTACTCAGAGCTATCCGGATAGGTGTTAAGCTTGCATCGTCGTAACTCTTTACGTCGAACTCTTTATCACCTCCATAACCGAGAAAATTCCTTAGTCCACTAGTTACTAAGGATAACTTTGACCGCTGTCCTGTGATCCATTCTTGGATCACTCTTGTACCCCTTGACTGACTCATGGCAAGGCACACTTCAGGTGCGGTACACAGCATAGCATACTGAAGAGCCTACGTCTAAAGCATAGGGGACGACCTTCGTCCTTTCTCTCTTTTCTGCCGTGGTCGAGCTTTAAGTCTTAACTTCGTACCTTACAACTCAGGCAAGAACTCCTTCTTTGACTGGTCCATCTTGAACACCTTCAAGATCATGTCAAGGTATGTGCTCATTTGAAAGTATTATTAAGCATTTTGATCTATCCTTATAGATCTTGATGCTCAATGTTCAAGTAGCTTAATCCAGGTTTTCTATTGAAAAACACTTTCAAATAACCCTATATGCTTTACAGAAAATTCTACATCATTTCTGATCAACAATATGTCAACAACATATACTCATCAGAAATTCTATAGTGCTCCCACTCACTTCTTTGGAAATACAAGTTTCTCATAAACTTTGTATAAACCCAAAATCTTTGATCATCTCATCAAAGCGTACATTCCAACTCCGAGATGCTTACTCCAGTCCTTAGAAGGATTGCTGGAGCTAGCATACCTTTTAGCATCCTTAGGATCGACAAAACCTTTCTGATTGTATCACATACAACCTTTCCTTACGAAACTGGTAAGGAAACTCGTTTTGACATCCATCTGCCAGATTTCATAAATGCAGCTTATGCTAACATGATTCCGACGGACTTAAGCATCGCTACGGATGAGAAAATCTCATCGTAGTCAACTCCTTGAACTTGTGAAAAACTCTTCGCCACAAGTCGAGCTTCATAGATGGTGACATTACCATCCACGTCCGTCTTCTTCTTAAAAGATCCATTTATCAAATGGCTTGCCGATCATTGGCAAGTCCACCAAAGTCCATGCTTTGTTCTGATACATGGATCCTATCTCGGATTTCATGGTTTCTTAACCATTTGTCGGAATTTGGGCCCACCATCGCTTCTCCATAGCTCGTAGGTTCATTGTTGTCTAGCAACATGACCTTCAAGACAGGATTACTGTACCACTCTGAAGTAGTACGTATCCTTGTCACCCTACGAGGTACGGCAGTGACTTGATCCGAAACTTCATGATCACTATCATAAGCTTCTACTTCAATTGGTGTAGGTGCCACATGAACAACTTCCTGTGCCCTGATACACACTGGTTGAAGTGATGGTTCAATAACCATATCAAGTCTCCACCATCCTCCCACTCAACTCTTTCGAGAGAAACCTTTCCTCGAGAAAGGACCCGATTCAAGAAACAATCCATATTGCTTTCAGATCTGAATTAGGAGGTATACCCAACTGTTTTGGGTGTCCTATGAAGATGCATTTTATCCGCTTTGGGTTCGAGCTTATCAATCCTGAAACTTTTTCACATAAGCGTCGCAGCCCCAAACCTTTAAGAAACGACAACTTAGGTTTCTCTAAACCATAATTCATACGGTGTCATCTCAACGGAATTACGTGGTGCCCTATTTAAAGTGAATGTGGTTGTCTCTAATGCCTAACCCATGAACAATAGTGGTAATTCGATAAGAGACATCATGGTACGCACCATATCCAATAGGGTGCAACTATGATGTTCGGACACACCATCACACTATGGTGTTCCAGGCGGTATTAATTGTAAAACAATTTCCACAATGTCTTAATTGCGTGCCAAAACTCGTAACTCAGATATTCATCTCTATGATCATATCATAGACATTTTATCCTCTTGTCACAATGATCTTCTACTTCACTCTGAAATTACTTGAACCATTCAATAATTCAGACTTGTGTTTCATCAAGAAAATATTCTCAACATCTACTCGAATCATCTGTGAAGTAAGAACATAACGATATTCACTGCATGCCTCAGCACTCATTGGACTGCACACATCAAAATGTGTTACTTCCAACGAGTTGCTATCTTGTTCCGTCTTACTAAAACGAGGCTTTCAGTCATCTTGCCCATGTGGTATGATTTGCATGTCTCAAGTGATTCAAAATCAAGTGAGTTCAAACAGTCCATTTGCATGGAGTTTCTTCATGCATATATACCAATAGGCATGGTTCGCATGTCTCAAACTTTTCAAAAATGAGTGAGTCCAAAGATCCATCAACACGGAGCTTCTTCATGCATTTTATACCGATATGACTTACGTGGCAGTGCCACAAGTAGGTGGTACTATCATTACTATCTTTTGGCATGAACATGTGTATCACTACGATCGAGATTTCAATGAACCATTCATTTTAGGTGCAAGACCATTGAAGGTATTATTCAAATAAATAGAGTAACCATTATTCTCTTTAAATGAATAACCGTATTGCGATAGTCATAATCCAATCATGTCTATGCTCAACGCAAACACCAAATAACAATTATTCAGGTTTTAACACCAATCTCGATGGTAGAGGGAGCGTGCGATGCTTGATCATATCAATATTGGAAACATTTCCAACACATATCGTCAGCTCACCTTTAGCTAGTCTCCGTTTATTCCGTAGCTTTTATTTCGAGTTACTGAACCGGTATCTAATACCCTGGTGCTACTAGGAGTACTAGTAAAGTACACATCAACACAATGTATATCCAATATACTTCTATCGACCTTGCCAGCCTTCTCATCTACCAAGTATCTAGGGTAATTCTGCTCCAGTGGCTGTTCCCTTTATTACAGAAGCACTTAGTCTCGGGTTTGGGTTCAACCTTGGGTTTCTTCACTAGAGCAGCAGCTGATTTGCCGTTTCATGAAGTATCCCTTTGTTCCCTTGCCCTTCTTGAAACTAGTGGTTTCACCAACCATCAACAATTGATGCTCCTTCTTGATTTCTACTTTCGCGGTGTCAAACATCACGAATATTTCAAGGATCATCATATCTATCCCTGATATGTTATAGTTCATCACGAAGCTCTAGCAGCTTGGTGGCAATGACTTTGGGGAAACATCACTATCTCATCTGGAAGATCAACTCCCACTCGATTCAAGTGATTGTTGCACTCAGACAATCTGAGCACAAGCTCAACGATTGAGCTTTTCTCCCTTAGTTTGCAGGCTAAGAAAATCGTCGGAGGTCTCATACCTCTTGACGTGGGCACGAGCCTGAAATCCCAATTTCAGCCCTTGAAACATCTCATATGTTCCGCGATGTTTCGAAAACGTCTTTAGTGCCTCAACTCTAAACCGTTTAACTGAACTATCACGTAGTTATCAAAACGTGTATGTCCGATGTTCGCAACATCCACAAACGACGTTTGGGGTTCGGCACACTGAGCAGTGCATTAAGGACATAAGCTTTCTACTGTCCGCATAATTGCTACTTTCAACTTTCAACTATATTTTCTCTAGGAACATATCTAAAACAGTAGAACTAAAGGCGAGCTACGACATAATTTGCAAAAGGTCTTTTGACTATGTTCAGGATAATTAAGTTCATCTTATGAACTCCCACTCAGATAGACATCCCTCTGGTCATCTAAGTGATTACATGATCCGAGTCAACTAGGCCGTGTCCGATCATCACGTGAGACGGACTAGTCATCATCGGTGAACATCTTCATGTTGATCGTATCTACTATACGACTCATGCTCGACCTTTCGGTCTCCGTGTTCCGAGGCCATGTCTGTACATGCTAGGCTCGTCAAGTTAACCCTAAGTGTTTTCGCTGTGTAAAACTGTCTTACACCCGTTGTATGTGAACGTAAGAATCCATCACACCCGATCATCACGTGGTGCTTAGAAGCGACGAACTGTAGCAACGGTGCACAGTTAGGGGAGAACACTTCTTGAAATTTTGTAAGGGATCATCTTATTTACTACCGTCGTCCTAAGTAAACAAGATGCATAAACATGATAAACATCACATGCAATCAAATAGTGACATGATATGGCCAATATCATTTTGCTCCTTTTGATCTCCATCTTCGGGGCTCCATGATCATCATCGTCACCGGCATGACACCATGATCTCCATCATCATGATCTCCATCATCGTGTCTTCATGAAGTTGTCTCGCCAACTATTACTTCTACTACTATGGCTACCGGTTAGCAATAAAGTAAAGTAATTACATGGCGTTGTTCAATGACACGCAGGTCATACAATAAATAAAGACAACTCCTATGGCTCCTGCCGGTTGTCATACTCATCGACATGCAAGTCGTGAATCCTATTACAAGAACATGATCAATCTCATACATCACATATCATTCATCACATTCTTCTTGGCCATATCACATCACATAGCATACCCTGCAAAAACAAGTTAGACGTCCTCTAATTGTTGTTTGCATGTTTTACGTGGCTGCTATGGGTTTCTAGCAAGAACGTTTCTTACCTACGCAAAACCACAACGTGATATGCCAATTGCTATTTACCCTTCATAAGGACCCTTTTCATCGAATCCGTTCCGACTAAAGTGGGAGAGACTGGCACCCGCTAGCCACCTTATGCACCAAGTGCATGTCAATCGGTGGAACCTGTCTCACGTAAGAGTACGTGTAAGGTCGGTCCGGGCCGCTTCATCCCACAATACCGTCGAAACAAGATTGGACTAGTAACGGTAAGCATATTGAACAAAATCAACGCCCACAACTACTTTGTGTTCTACTCGTGCAAAGAATCTACGCAATAGACCTAGCTCATGATGCCACTGTTGGGGAACGTAGCAGAAATTCAAAATTTTCCTACGTGTCACCAAGATCTATCTATGGAGAAACCAGCAACGAGGGGAAGGAGAGTGCATCTACATACCCTTGTAGATCGCTAAGCGGAAGCGTTCAAGTGAACGGGGTTGATGGAGTCGTACTCGTCGTGATCCAAATCACCGATGACCAAGTGCCGAACGGACGGCACCTCCGCGTTCAACACACGTACAACCCGGTGACGTCACCCATGCCTTGATCCAGCAAGGAGAGAGGGAGAGGTTGAGGAAGACTCCATCCAGCAGCAGCACAACGGTGTGGTGGTGGTGGAGGAGCGTGGCAATCCAGCAGGGCTTCGCCAAGCACCACGGGAGAGGAGGAGTAGGGAGAGAGGTAGGGCTGCACCAAGAGGGAGAGGTTCTCGTGTGTTGGCAGCCCCAAAACCTCAAGTATATATAGGGGGAAGGGGGGCTGCGCCTCCTTTAGGGTTTCCCACCCCAAGGGGTGCGGCCAAGGGGGGGAGGAGTGCCTCCCAAGTCAAGTGGAGGCCCTCCCCCATTAGGGTTTCCCCCTTCCCATGCGCATGGGCCTTGGGGGGCTGGTGCCCCTGGCCCATTAAGGCTAGAGCGCCCCCCTACAGCCCATGCTACTGTATTGGACGTGGTGGAACAATTTCCGGACTTCCGGAATCCTCCGGAACCTTCTGGAAGCTTCCCGGTACAATACCGAAAAAACCCGAACTTTTTCCGGAACCCGAACAACAACTTTCCATATATAAATCTTTACCTCCGGACCATTCCGGAACTCCTCGTGATGTCCGGGATCTCATCCGGGACTCCGAACAACATTCGGTAACCACATACAAACTTCCTTTATAACCCTAGCGTCATCGAACCTTAAGTGTGTAGACCCTACGGGTTTGGGAGACATGCAGACATGACCGAGACGTTCTCCGGTCAATAACCAACAGCGGGATCTGGATACCCATGTTGGCTCCCACATGTTCCACGATGATCTCATCGGATGAACCACGATGTCAAGGACTCAATCAATCCCGTATGCAATTCCCTTTGTCTAGCGGTATTGTACTTGCCCGAGATTCGATCGTCGGTATACCGATACCTTGTTCAATCTCGTTACCGGCAAGTCTCTTTACTCGTTCCGTAACACATCATCCCGTGATCAACCCCTTGGTCACATTGTGCACATTATGATGATGTCCTACCGAGTGGGCCCAGAGATACCTCTCCGTTTACACGGAGTGACAAATCCCAGTCTCGATTCGTGCCAACCCAACAGATACTTTCGGAGATACCTGTAATGCACCTTTATAGCCACCCAGTTACGTTGTGACGTTTGGTACACCCAAAGCATTCCTACGGTATCCGGGAGTTGCACAATCTCATGGTCTAAGGAAAAGATACTTGACATTAGAAAAGCTTTAGCATACGAACTACACGATCTTTGTGCTAGGCTTAGGATTGGGTCTTGTCCATCACATCATTCTCCTAATGATGTGATCCCGTTATCAACAACATCCAATGTCCATAGCCAGGAAACCATGACTATCTGTTGATCACAACGAGCTAGTCAACTAGAGGCTCACTAGGGACATATTGTGGTCTATGTATTCACACGTGTATTACGATTTCCGGATAATACAGTTATAGCATGAATAAAAGACAATTATCATGATCAAGGAAATATAATAATACTTTTATTATTGCCTCTAGGGCATATTTCCAACAGGTGCGCCCCCCTTGGGCCTCCCCCTGCACCTAGGGTTGGAAACCCTAGGGGTGGGGGCGCCCCACTTGGCTTGGGGGGCAAGTTCCCCCCCTTGGCCGCCCCCCTTGAGATGGGATCTCTAGGGGGCCGGCGCACCCCTAGGGCCCCTATATAAAGAGTGGGGAGGGAGGGCAGCCGCACCCTAGTCCCTGGCGCCTCCCTCTCCCCCCCGTAACACCTCTCCCTCTCGTTGAGCTTGGCGAAGCCCTGCCGAGATCACCGCTACTTCCACCACCACGCCGTAGTGTTGCTGGATCTCCATCAACCTCTCCTTTCTCCTTGCTGGATCAAGAAGGAGGAGACATCTTCCCAACCGTACGCGTGTTGAACGCGGAGGTGCCGTCCGCTCGGCACTAGGATCTTCGGTGATTTGGATCACGACGAGTACGACTCCCTCAACCCCGTTCTCTTGAACGCTTCCGCTCACGATCTACAAGGGTATGTAGATGCACTCCTCTCTCTCGTTGCTAGATGACTCCATAGATTGATCTTGGTGAAGCATAGAATTTTTTTATTTTTTGCAACGTTCCCCAATAGTGGCATCATGAGCTAGGTCTATGCGTAGTTTCTATGCACGAGTAGAACACAATCTTGTTGTGGGCGTAGATGTTGTCAATTTTCTTGCCACTACTAGTCTTATCTTGTTTCGGCGACATCGTGGGATGAAGCGGCCCGGACCGACCTTACACGTACGCTTACGTGAGACAGGTTCCACCAACTGACATGCACTAGTTGCATAAGGTGGCTAGCGGGTGTCTGTCTCTCCCACCTTAGTCGGATCGGATTCGATGAAAAGGGTCCTTATGAAGGGTAAATAGAAATTGGCATATCACGTTGTGGTTTTATGTAGGTAAGAAACGTTCTTGCTAGAACCCTATTGCAGCCACGTAAAAACATGCAACAACAATTAGAGGACGTCTAACTTGTTTTTGCAGCATATGCCTTGTGATGTGATATGACCAAAAAGGTTGTGATGAATGATATATATGTGATGTATGAGATTGATCATGTTCTTGTAACAGGAATCACGACTTGCATGTCGATGAGTATGACAACCGGCAGGAGCCATATGAGTTGTCTTAATTATTGTATGACCTGCGTGTCAATGAATAAACGCCATGTAATTACTTTACTTTATTGCTAAACTGTTAGCCATAGTAGTAGAAGTAATAGTTGGCGAACAACTTCATGGAGACACGATGATGGAGATCATGGTGTCATGCCGGTGACGAAGATGATCATGGCGCCCCGACGATGGAGATCAAAGGAGCAATATGATATTGGCCATATCATGTCACTATTTGATTGCATGTGATGTTTATCATGTTATTTTTGCATCTTATTTGCTTAGAATGACGGTAGTAAATAAGATGATCCCTCACAATAATTTCAAGAAAGTGTTCCCCCCTAACTGTGCACCATTGCGAAAGTTCGTTGTTTCGAAGCACCACGTGATGACCGGGTGTGATAGATTCCAACGTCCACATACAACGGGTGTAAGACAGATTTACACATGCAAAACACTTAGGTTGACTTGACGAGCCTAGCATGTACAGACATGGCCTCGGAACACAAGAGACCGAAAGGTCGAACATGAGTCGTATAGAAGATACGATCAACATGGAGATGTTCACCGATGATAACTAGTCCGTCTCACGTGATGATCGGACACGGCCTAGTTGACTCAGATCATGTATCACTTAGATGACTAGAGGGATGTCTAATCCGAGTGGGAGTTTATTAAATAATTTGATTAGATGAACTTAATTATCATGAACATAGTCTAAAAACCTTTGCAAAATGTCTTGTAGATCAAATGGCCCACGCTCATGTCAACCTCAACTTCAACGCGTTCCTAGAGAAAACCAAGCTGAAAGATGATGGCAGCAACTATACAGACTGGGTCCGGAACCTGAGGATCATCCTCATAGCTGCCAAGAAAGCATATGTCCTAGAAGTACCGCTAGGTGAAGCACCCATCCCATAGAACCAAGACGTTATGAACGCTTGGCAGTCGCGTGCTGATGATTACTCCCTCGTTCAGTGCGGCATGCTTTACAGCTTAGAACCGGGGCTCCAAAAGCGTTTTGAGCAACACGGAGCATATGAGATGTTCGAAGAGCTGAAAATGGGTTTCCAGGCTCATGCCCGGGTCGAGAGATATGAAGTCCCCGACAAGTTCTACAGTTGTAAGATGGAGGAAAATAGTTCTGTCAGTGAGCACATACTCAAAATGTCTGGGTTGCACAACCGCTTGTCCCAGCTGGACATTAACCTCCCGGACGAGGCGGTCATTGACAGAATCCTTCAGTCGCTCCCACCTAGCTACAAGAGCTTTGTGATGAACTACAATATGCAGGGGATGGTGAAAACTATTCCTGAAGTATTTTCAATGAATCAAAAAGGAACATCAAGTGTTGATGGTCAATAAAACCACTAGTTTCAAGAAAGGCAAGGGTAATAAGAACTTTAAGAAGAACGGCAAGGGAGTTGCCACGCCCGTAAGCCAGTTGCCGGGAAGAAGCCAAAGAATGGACCCAAACCTGAGACTGAGTGCTTTTATTGCAAGGGAAGTGGACACTGGAAGTAGAACTGCCCCAAATACTTAGCGGACAAGAAGGCCGGCAACACTAAAGGTATATGTGATATACATGTAATTGATGTGTACCTTACCAGTACTCGTAGTAGCTCCTGGGTATTTGATACCGGTGCGATTGGTCATATTTGTAACTCAAATCAGGAGCTGCGGAATAAGCGGAGACTGGCGAAGGACGAGGTGACGATGCGCGTCGGGAATGGTTCCAAGGTCGATGTGATCACCGTCGGCACGCTACCTCTACATTTACCTACGGGATTAGTTTTAAACCTCAATAATTGTTATTTAGTGCCAGCTTTGAGCATGAACATTGTATCTGGATCTCGTTTAATACGAGATGGCTACTCATTTAAATCCAAGAATAATGGTTGTTCTATTATATGAGAGATATGTTTTATGGTCATGCCCCGCTGGTCAATGGTTTATTCTTAATGAATCTCGAACGTGATGTTACACATATTCATAGTGTGAATACCAAAAGATGTAAGATTGATAATGATAGTCCCACATATCTGTGGCACTGCCGCCTTGGTCACATTGGTGTCAAACGCATGAAGAAGCTCCATATAGATGGACTTTTGGAGTCTCTTGATTTCGAATCATTTGACGCGTGCGAACCATGCCTCATCGGTAAAATGACCAAGACTCCGTTCTCCGAAACAATGGAGCGAGCAACCAACTTATTGGAAATTATACGTACTGATGTGTGCGGTCCAATGAGCGTTGAGGCTCGCGGAGGCTATTGTTATGTTCTCACTCTCACTGATGACTTAAGTAGATATGGGTATGTCTACTTGATGAAACACAAGTCTGAGACATTTAAAAAGTTCAAGGAATTTCAAAATGAGGTAGAGAATCAACGTGACCGAATAATAAAGTTCTTACGATCAGATCGTGGAGGAGAATATTTAAGTCACGAATTTGGTACGCACTTAAGGAAATGTGGAATCGTTTCACAACTCACGCCGCCTGGAACACCTCAGCGTAACGGTGTGTCCGAGCGTCGTAATCGCACTCTATTGGATATGGTGCGATCTACGATGTCACTCACCGATTTACCTCTATCATTTTGGGGATACGCTCTAGAGACAGCTACATTCACTTTAAATAGGGCACCATCTAAATCCGTTGAGACGACACCGTATGAATTATGGTTTGGGAAGAAACCTAAGCTGTCGTTTCTAAAAGTTTGGGGATGCGATGCTTATGTCAAGAAACTTCAACCTGAAAAGCTCGAACCCAAGTCGGAAAAATGCGTCTTCATAGGATACCCTAAGGAAACCATTGGGTATACCTTCTACCTCAGATCCGAGGGCAAGATCTTTGTTGCCAAGAACGAGTCCTTTCTGGAGAAAGAGTTTCTCTCGAAGGAAGTAAGTGGGAGGAAAGTGGAACTTGATGAAGTACTACCTCTTGAACCGGTAAGTAGCGCAGCTCGGGAAGATGTTCCTGTGGTGCCAGCACCGACTAGAGAGGAAATTAATGATGATGATCAAGGTACTTCGGATCAAGTTACTACTGAACTTCGTAGGTCCACAAGGACACGTTCCACACCAGAGTGGTATGGCAACCCTGTCCTGGAAATCATGTTGTTAGACAACGGTGAACCTTTGAACTATGAAGAAGCAATGGCGGGCCTAGATTCCAACAAATGGCTTGAAGCCATGCAATCCGAGATAGGATCCATGTATGAAAACAAAGTGTGGACTTTGATAGACCTGCCCAATGATCGGCAGCGATAGAAAACAAATGGATCTTTAAGAAGAAGACGGACGCGGATGGTAATGTTACCATCTATAAAGCTCGACTTGTCGCTAAGGGTTATCGACAAATTCAAGGGGTTGACTATGATGAGACTTTCTCTCCCGTAGCGAAGCTGAAGTCCGTCCGAATCATGTTAGCAATTGCCGCATACTATGATTATGAGATATGGCAAATGGACGTCAAAACGGCATTCCTTAACGGCTATCTTAAGGAAGAACTGTATATGATGCAGCCGGAAGGTTTTGTCGATCTTGAGAATGCTAACAAGGTATGCAAACTCCAACGATCCATTTATGGGCTGGTGCAAGCATCTCGGAGTTGGAACATTCGCTTTGATGAGATGATCAAAGCGTTTGGGTTTATGCAGACTTATGGAGAAGCCTGCGTTTACAAGAAAGTGAGTGGGAGCTCTGTAGCATTTCTCATATTATATGTAGATGACATACTTTTGATGGGAAATGATATAGAACTTTTGGACAACATTAAGGCCTACTTGAATAAGTGTTCTTCAACGAAGGACCTTGGAGAAGCTGCTTACATATTAGGCATCAAGATCTATAGGGATAGATCGAGACGCCTCATAGGTCTTTCACAAAGCACATACCTTGATAAGATATTGAAGAAGTTCAATATGGATCAGTCCAAGAAGGGGTTCTTGCCTGTGTTGCAAGGTGTGAAATTGAGCTCAGCTCAATGCCCGACCACGGCAGAAGATAGAGAAAAGATGAGTATCATCCCCTATGCCTCGGCTATAGGGTCTATTATGTATGCCATGCTGTGTACCAGACCTGATGTAAACCTTGCCGTAAGTTTGGTAAGAAGGTACCAAAGTAATCCCGGCATGGAACACTGGACAGCGGTCAAGAATATCCTGAAGTACCTGAAAAGGACTAAGGATATGTTTCTCGTTTATGGAGGTGACGATGAGCTCGTCGTAAAGGGTTACGTCGATGCTAGCTTCGACATAGATCTGGATGACTCTAAGTCACAAACCGGATATTTGTATATTTTGAATGGAGGGGCAGTAAGCTGGTGCAATTGCAAGCAAAGCGTTGTGGCGGGATCTACATGTGAAGCGGAGTACATGGCATCCTCGGAGGCAGCGCATGAAGCAATCTGGATGAAGGAGTTCATCACCGACCTAGGAGTCATACCCAATGCGTCGGGGCCGATCACTCTCTTCTGTGACAACACTGGAGCTATTGCCCTTGCCAAGGAGCCCAGGTTTCACAAGAAGACCAGGCACATCAAAGCGTCGCTTTAACTCCATTCGTGAAAATGTTCAAGATGGAGACATAGATATTTGCAAAGTGCATACGGATCTGAATATCGCTGATCCGTTGACTAAACCTCTTCCACGAGCAAAACATGATCAACACTAGAACTCTATGGGTTTTCAATTCATCACAATGTAACTAGATTATTGACTCTAGTGCAAGTGGGAGACTGTTGGAAATATGCCCTAGAGGCAATAATAAAATGGTTATTATTATATTTCCTTGTTCATGATAATTGTCTATTGTTCATGCTATAATTGTGTTATCCGGAAATCGTAATGCATGTGTGAATACATAGACCACAACATGTCCCTAGTGAGCCTCTAGTTGACTAGCTCGTTGATCAACAGATAGTCATGGTTTCCTGACTATGGACATTGGATGTCATTGATAACGGGATCACATCATTAGGAGAATGATGTGATGGACAAGACCCAATCCTAAGCATAGCACAAGATCGTGTAGTTCATTTGCTAGAGCTTTTCCAATGTCAAGTATCATTTCCTTATACCATGAGATCGTGTAACTCCCGGATGCCGTAGGAGTTCTTTGGGTGTACCAAACATCACAACGTAACTGGGTGACTATAAAGGTATACTACAGGTATCCCCGAAAGTATCTGTTGGGTTGACACGGATCGAGATTGGGATTTGTCCCTCCGTATGACGGAGAGGTATCTCTGGGCCCACTCGGTAATGCATCATCATAATGAGCTCAATGTGACCAAGTGTTTGGTCACGGGATCATGCATTACGGTACGAGTAAAGTGACTTGCCAGTAACAAGATTGAACGAGGTATTGGGATACTGACGATCGAATCTCGGGCAAGTAACGTACCGATTGACAAAGGGAATTGTATATGGGATTACTTGAATCCTCGACATCGTGGTTCATTCGATGAGATCATCGTGGAACATGTGGGAGCCAATATGGGTATCCAGATCCCGCTATTGATTATTGGTCGGAGAGCTGTCTCGGTCATGTCTGCGTGATTCCCGAACCCGTAGGGTCTACACACTTAAGGTTCGGTGACGCTAGGGTTGTAGAGATATTAGTATGTGGTAACCCGAAAGTTGTTCGGAGTCTCGGATGAGATCCCGGACGTCACGAGGAGTTCCGGAATGGTTAGGAGGTGAAGAATTGTATATAGGAAGTCCAGTTTCGGCCATCGGGAAAGTTTCGGGGGTCACCATGTAACGCCCTCGATGCGGCTATAGCTCCCACGTGTCGAGGCACGACTTAGAGGCATAACCGCATTGAAAGCAATGTCGCAAGTCAGGCAATCATTACAACATCCCATGTAATACATAATAAAAGGGGGAGATAACATAGTTGGCTTACACTCGCCACGTCACATCAGAGTACATAAATAACATCCATCAAACAAACACTCATGGCCCGACTACGGCGCCAAAATAGAAAAGACCCCCAACATGCGACAAGGTCCTGAATCGATAACCCCAACTAGGCACCACTACTGATCATCTGGAAAGGACACGATGATCATCTTGCAGATTAAGTTTGCGGAAAGCTTCACAAAGCTCGGGTTGATAAGGTTTGAGAATCAGACTGTTGCAATATGCTTTTCTGCTCAAAGCGTCAGCAATCACATTAGCCTTGCCTGGAGTATACTCGATACTCGGATTATACTCTTGAATCATTTCGACCCATCGAGTCTGCCTGAGGATTAGCCTTTGCATATGTTCATGACGTGTTCCATGTCTCTCAGCTTCGAAAGTGCTTCAAGACTCCTGACCGCACCGTCAACTTCGAGGACATTGAGCTCCAAGAAGATCTCTCCTATCGTGAGCACCCAGTTGCTATTCTCGAAGAGACTGAACGCAAGACTCGCAACAAGTCAATCAAATTTCTCAAAGTCAAGTGGTCACACCATTCCGACCGTGAAGCTACCTGGGAACGCGAGGATCACCTCCGTTCTGAGTACCCGGAGTTCTTTCAGTCCTAGATCTCGGGACGAGATCTTTTCGTAGTGGTGGAGTGTTGTAACGCCCCAGATGTAACTTTCCATATTTGTATCCAACTCTTGCCGTCTCCGGCGCCAAGTTATATTTATTTCTCGGGTTTGGGTCTTTGTCTCCGTGTGTTGTTTTTCTTTTTCGTGCATCTCTTATCATGTCATCACGTGCATTGCATTTGCATACATGTTCATCTCATGCATTCGATCATTTTCCCCGTTGTCCGTTTTGCATTCCGGCGCTTCGTTCTCCTCCGGTGGTCATTTCTACCTTTCTTTCTTGTGTGGGGTTTAAACATTTCCGGATTGGACCGAGTCTTGCCAAGCGGCCTTGGTTTACTACCGGTAGACCGCCTGTCAAGTTTCGGGTCATTTGGACTTCGTTTGATACCCCAACGGTTAACCGAGGGACCGAAAAGGCCTCGTGTGTGTTGCAGCCCAACACCCCCCAAATTTGGCCCAAAACCCACCAAACTCTGCTCCATGTCCTAGAGCGTTCGATCACGATCGTGTGGGCGAAAACCGCACCTCATTTGGACTCTCCTAGCTCCCTCTATGCCTATATATACGCCCCTCCGTTTTCGGATCTCTCCCTCTCCCCGAAACCCTAAAAAAAAAGAGAATCTCCTTCCCCCGCCGCCCGCCGCAGCCATCGCCGTGCCGCCACGTGGGCGCGCCCACATCGCCGCGCCCGCCGGCCCGCAGGCCCACGCGGGGCCCTCCCCAGCCCGCGTCATCGCCCCGCCGCCTCACGCCCGCAGCCGCCGCCATCCTCCTCGCGGCCGGCCACCCGGGGCACCGGCGCCGCCGCTCGCCATCGTCGCCGGCCCGCTCCTCGAGCCGCGGCCCCGCCATCCCGCCGGCGCGCCCGCCGCCGCCGAACCTCGCCGTGGCCACCACCGGGCCCCGCCGCCCTCGTCCGTCTCCTCCGGCGGCCGGGTCGGGCTCCGGCGAGCCTCCCCACGCCCCTGCGGTCCTCCTCCGGCGAGCTCCAACTCCGGTGAACAGTGCCCCGCGGTCAACCTCGAAGTCCGTGCCCGCGAGATCCCGATCTGGATCTCAGATCCGAAACCCTAGGGTTGACTTTTGCCTCTCTCCGTTAATTTTTATGCATTCTTTGTCTGCGCGTATCTCCGCAACCGTAGATCCGATTTAGGCGTATGATATGTCAAAATCTTCGTCTCGACATGTACATCATTTCATTCCATTGCATCATTTGCATTTGAGGTCATCTTGATACCCAAAATGCTGGTAGAAGGAGGCTCCGTGAGTTAAACTGCAGATCCGTTAGTTCATCATGCACTTTTGTCATTTTTGCTATAATTAATTCGTGCATGATATGCCTGTGCCCCTTTGGGATGATTTGTGAAGCATTTTGTCTTCTTTCCAGAGGTGCTACCCATGCATTTTTAGGATGTGTGTGTTGTCTTGTGCAAGCTTGCGAAGTAGGGTACCTGAGAATGCAGATTTCAGGGACTTAGTGATTTTCACTAAGTCTGGGATATTTTAGTTCATGATGCTATATGTCCAGCTTGTTTCCTAGTGATCCGTGCCTCTTTTGAGGATGATCAGTAAGGGAGTTTTGATATTTAAGTTATGCTCTATCCATCCATGTCTTTGTTGGCATTTGTGGAGTGCTCTAGGTTGACTCAATCGAGCTCAACTTTTGCTTCGTTGTTAATCTGGGCAGATCGTTAACTTGTTTGCGATTTCGTCGATGCTACCGTTAGTGTTCCATGCATGCTATGCCTTCGTTCTTGCCATGTGTAGCTAGCACTTTGTGTCTTCTTGCTGGTTATATGCTTTACTTGCCATGACTTGCACCGTAGTGAGTGCATCGAGCTCGTTTACATGCCTTCGTGAGTTAGATTTCAGCATGTCTCAGTTTTCACTGTCTGAAAACTGATTGTGTTCGAGCGATGTTCGTGAGCTCGGTAGAGTATTTTGTGAACCCTTTTGGCCCCAGGTCACTTTGGGTGTTTTATTAAGCTTGTTGAGTAGGTCCATGCCATGTTCTTACTTGTCATGTTCAGGTTTCCTATCATGTTGTTTTGCTGCTCCGAAGAGAGCTTCGTGATCTGAAATTTCAGACTAGTGTTAATTTCACTAAGTCTGAGATCTGTTTTGCATTTGCGTTTTAGCCATGCTTGTTTGAACCTCTTAATGGATGAAATTGCCTGTGGCTCAGTGCTAGTGTTTTGTCGACCATCTTGTGTACTTCGCTGCCATGTATTTTGTTTTCATGTTTGGTGGCTGTAGCATGCTCATTTCGTTGCATTTAGATGCCTACTTGCTGTTAATCGCAGACCGGTGTCGTATCTTAAAACGCTTGCCATTTCCAAACCGTAGCTCCGATTCCTATGATCTTTATATCGTTTTCGAGCGATTTCATCCCCTCTATCCAGTGGCACACTTGGTTTTCCAAGTTGATGCCAGGTTCATGCTTTTCCTGTCATATCTTGCATTTTTGCATCCCGCATTGCATCCCGCATAGCATATCGTCATTTCATCATATTGCTTGGTCTTGCCCGTGGTTGATTGTATCCTTGTTGCTTGTTTGTCTTGTTGGGTAGAGCCGGGAGACGAGTTCGCTACCGAGGAGCCCGTTGAGTTTGCTTGTGAGGATCCAGTCAACTCTGACAACTGTGCAGGCAAGATGATCATACCCTCGAAATCACTACTATCTTTGCTATGCTAGTTTGCTCGCTCTTTTGCTTTGCCAATGCTACGATGCCTACCTTTTGCTTGTCAGCCTCCCAATTGCCATGTTAAACCTCTAACCCACCATTGTCCTAGCAAACCGTTGATTGGCTATGTTACCGCTTTGCTCAGCCCTTCTTATAGCGTTGTTAGTTGCAGGTGAAGATTGGAGCTGTTCCTTGTTGGAACATTTATATTCTTGTTGGGATATCATTATATTGCTATGTTATCTTAATGCATCTATATACTTGGTAAAGGGTGGAAGGCTGGGCCTCTCGCCTAGTGTTTTGTTCCACTCTTGCCGCCCTAGTTTCCGTCATACCGGTGTTATGTTCCCGGATTGTGCGTCCCTTACGCGGTTGGGCTATAATGGGAACCCCTTGATAGTTCGCCTTGATTAAAGCTTTTCCAGCAATGCCCAACATTGGTCTTACCATTTGCCACCTAGCCCCTTTTCCCTTGGGTTTCCGGAGCCCGAGGGTCATCTTATTTTAGCCCCCCACGGGCCAGTGCTCCTCTGAGTGTTGGTCCGAACTAGAGCCCTGTGCAGCGCCACCTCGGGGAAACTCAAGGTTTGGTTTTAGTTGTACGGATTGCTCATCTGAGTGTGCCCTGAGAAAGAGATATGTGCAGCTCCTATCGGGATTTGTCGGCACATTCGGGCGGTGTTGCTGGACTTGTTTTAACCTGTCGAATCATCTTGTTGTACCGAGATACCGAGTCTGATCGGTGTGTCTTGGGTGGAGGTCTATTCCTTCGTTGACCGTGAGAGCTTGTTATGGGCTAAGTTGGGACCCCCTGCAGGGATTGATCTTTCGAAAGCCGTGCCCGCGGTTATGGGCAGATGGGAATTTGTTAATGTCCGGTTGTAGATGACTTGAACTAAACTTAATTAAAATGAATCAACCGTGTGTGTTACCGTGATGGCCCCTTCTCGGCGGAGTCCGGGAAGTGGACACGATGTTGGAGTTATGCTTGCGCAGGATGTTCCTTTAGCTTCTCGCTCGTGCTTCGCCTTCTCTTCTCGCTCTCCTTTTGCGTATAAGTTAGCCACCTCATATGCTAGTCGCTTGCTGCAGCTCCACATATATTTGCCTTATCCATTCCTATGAGCTTAAATAGTCTTGATCGCGTGGGTGTGAGATTGCTGAGTCCCTGTGGCTCACAGATACTACTACTCCAGATGCAGGTCCAGGTGTTTCCGCTCCAGTTGACGATTACGAGCTCAGGTGGGAGTTCGACGAGGACTCTCAGCGTTACTACGTGTCCTTTCCAGATGATCAGTAGTGGTGCCTAGTTGGGGTTATCGATTCAGGACCTTGTCGCATGTTGGGGGTCTTTTCTATTTTGGCGCCGTAGTCGGGCCATGAGTGTTTGTTTGATGGATGTTATTTATGTACTCTGATGTGACGTGGCGAGTGTAAGCCAACTATGTTATCTCCCCCTTTTATTATGTATTACATGGGATGTTGTAATGATTGCCTGACTTGCGACATTGCTTTCAATGCGGTTATGCCTCTAAGTCGTGCCTCGACACGTGGGAGCTATAGCCGCATCGAGGGCGTTACACACCATTATTGTACCGGGACCACCGAAAGGGTCCCGGGGGTCCACCGGGTGGGGCCACCTATCCCGGAGGGCCCCGTGGGCTGAAGAGGGAAGGGAACCAGCCACTGGTGGGCTGGTGCGCCCCCTTGGGCCTCCCCCTGCGCCCAGGGTTGGAAACCCTAGGGGTGGGGGCGTCCCACTTGACTTGGGGGGCAAGTTCCCCCCCTTGGCCGCCGCCCCCCCATGAGATGGGATCTCTAGGGGGCCGACGCACCCCCTAGGCCCCTATATAAAGAGGGGGGAGGGAGGGCAGCCGCACCCTAGTCCCTGGCGCCTCCCTCTCCCCCCGTAACACCTCTCCCTCTCGCTGAGCTTGGCGAAGCCCTGCCGAGATCACCGCTACTTTCACCACCACGCCGTCGTGCTGCTGGATCTCCATCAACCTCTCCTTTCCCCATGCTGGATCAATAAGGAGGAGACATCTTCCCAACCGTACGTGTGTTGAACGCGGAGGTGCCGTCCGTTCGGGACTAGGATCTTCGGTGATTTGGATCACGATGAGTACGACTCCCTCAACCCCGTTCTCTTGAATGCTTCCGCTCGCGATCTACAAGGGTATGTAGATGCAATCCTCTCTCTCGTTGCTAGATGACTCCATAGATTGATCTTGGTGAAGCGTAGAATTTTTTTATTTTCTGCAATGTTCCCCAACAATTTTAATCCTAGGCCTTTTCCTAGTAATTCCTCTAATAATTATGGTATTTCCTATGGTAATCCCACCTACAATAATAATAGAAACACCTCCGATCTTGAGAGCAATATTAAAGAATTTATCAATACGCAAAAGGCTTTCAACACTTTGATAGAAGAAAAGTTGAATAAAATTGATGATTTGTCTAGAAGTGTTGATAGAATTTCTCATGATGTAGAAACTCTCAAGATGATTTTTCCCCTAAGGTTGAAGAATCAATTAAAGCTCTTTATGTTTATATGGATGAAAGTAAGAAAAGAACCGCTATGCTTAGAGCTAAAAGAGAATGTTTAGAAAGAGCATTTTCTTGCGATTACTATCATAAAAGTGATGAAGATCTTAAAATGATTGGTGTTTCTTCTATTGATTCTTTTTTTAGTAAATTTAAGATTGATGAAAAAGGGACTGGAGAAGAGTCAACTTTAGTTAGAAGGCGTCCCTATGATTCAGAGGGTGAAAATCTTGTTGAAAAATTTGATAAAAGTGGCTTTGAAGAGGTCAAGACTTTAACTAGTGATGTGCCCACTATTTTGGATTACAAAGACTTTAATTATGATTTTTGCTATTTGGTTGATTGCATTTCTTTGTTGCAATCCACGACAATTTCACCCCATGCTTATGAAGAAAATAAATCTTTTACTAAACATATTGTTGATGCCATGATGAAGGGTTTTGAAGAAAAGTTGGAATTAGAAGTTTCAATTCCTAGAAAATTGCATGATGAGTGGGAACCTACTATCAAAGTCAATATTAAAAATTATGAGTGTTTTGATTTGTGTGACTTGGGTGCTAGTGTTTCTACAATTCCGAAATCTTTATGTGATGTGCTTGGTCTTACCAATATAGAAGAATCCTCTTTAAATTTGCACTTGGCGGATTCTACTATTAAAAAGCCTATGGGAAGAATTAATGATGTTATTATTCTTGCAAATAGGAATTATGTGCCCATAGATTTTATTGTTCTTGATATTGATTGCAATCTGTCTTGTCCAATTATTCTTGGTAGACTGTTTTTGCGTATTATTGATGCCGTGATTGATATGAAAGAAGGCAATATTAAATTTCAATTTCCACTAAGGAAGGGAATGAAACACTTCCCTAGAATGGGAACTAGGCCAACATATGAATCAATCATGAGGGCATCTTATGGATCTAGAACCAAAGATGACAAAACTTAGATCCTACGCGTTATGCCTAGCTAGGGGCGTAAAACGATAGCGTTTCTTGGGAGGCAACCCAATGAATAAAATTTATTTTTGCTTTTTTACTTTCTGTTCTTGAGTGTTAGCACAATTATGCTACTGTTATGATTGTGTTTTTTGTGTTATAATTAGTGTTTGTGCCAAGCAAGGCCTTTGGGAAGACTTGGGTGAAAGTTTATTTGATCTTGCTGAAAAACAGAAACTTTTGCGATCACGAGATTATTTGTCATTTTTTACAAAAGAGTGCTTTTGAGCTGATTATTTTTGCAAAAGATTAATAGACAAATTCCTCACGTCCACCAATTTATTTCAGAATTTTTGGAGTTACATAAGTATTCGAAATATTCAGATTGCTACAGACTATTCTGTTTTTGACATATTATGTTTTCTTTGTGTTGTGTGCTTGTTTTAACGATTCTATGGTTTTCTTTGATGAGTTTTTGCCATAGAAAAGTTGGAATACAGTAGATATAATGCAAATAATAATAATAATATGTATGCTATGATACGTCTCCAACGTATCTATAATTTTTGATTGTTCCACGCTATTATATTACCCCTTTTGGATGTTTATGGGCTTTATTTTACACATTTATATCATTTTTGGGACTAACCTACTAACCAGAGGCCCAGCCCGTATTGCTGTTTTTTTTGCCTATTTCAGTATTTCGAAGAAAAGGAATATCAAACGGAGTCCAAACAGAATGAAACCTTCGGGAGCGTGATTTTTGGAACGAACGTGATCTAGAGGACTTGGAGTGCAAGTCAAGAAGCAGCTGAGGATTCCACGAGATAGGAGGGCCCCCCCTATAGGGCGCGCCCCCTGTCTCGTGGGCCCCTTGGGCATCCACTGACGTACTTCTTCCTCCTATATAAGCCTACGTACCCCAAAAACATCCAGGGAGCAACCGAAACACAATTTCCACCGCCGTAACCTTCTGTATCCGTGAGATCCCATCTTGGAGCCTTCGTCGGTGTTCTGCCGGAGGGGGAATCGACCACGGAGGGCTTCTACATCAACACCCTTGCCCCTCCGATGAGTTGTGAGTAGTTTACCACAGACCTACGGGTCCATAGTTATTAGCTAGATGGCTTCTTCTCTCTTTTTGGATCTCAATACAATGTTCTCCCCCTCTCTTGTGGAGAACTATTCAATGTAAACTCTTTTTGCGGTGTGTTTGTCGAGATCCGATGAATTGTGTGTTTATGATCAAGTTTATCTATGAATAATATTTGAATCTTCTCTAAATTCTTTTATGTATGATTGAGTTATCTTTGCAAGTCTCTTCGAATTATCAGTTTAGTTTGGCCTACTAGATTGATCTTTCTTGCCATGGGAGAAGTGCTTAGCTTTGGGTCCAATCTTGCGGTGTCCTTACCCAGTGACAGAAAGGGCTGCAAGGCACGTATTGTATTGTTGCCATCGAGGATAACAAGATGGGGTTTATATCATATTGCTTGAGTTTATCCCTCTACATCATGTCATCTTGCATAATGCGTTACTCTGTTCTTATGAACTTAATACTCTAGATGCAGGCAGGAGTCGGTCGATGTGTGGAGTAATAGTAGTAGATGCAGGCAAGAGTCGGTCTACTTGTCACGGATGTGATGCCTATATACATGATCATGCCTAGATAATCTCATAATTATTCACTTTTCTATCAATTGCTCGACAGTAATTTGTTCACCCATCGTAATACTTATGCTATCTTGTGAGAAGCCACTAGTGAAACCTATGGCCCCCGAATCTATCTCTTATCATATTTGCTTTCAATCTACTTTTATTTGCATCTTTACTTTTTGCATCTATATTATAAAATACCGAAAATATATTTATCGTATCTTACTATCTTTATTAGATCTCACTTTTCCAAGTGGCCTTGAAGGGATTGACAACCCCTTTATTGCGTTGGTTGCGAGTTCTTTATTTGTTTGTGTAGGTGCGTGGGACTTTTGAGTAGCCTCCTACTGGATTGATACCTTGGTTCTCAAAAACTGAGGGAAATACTTACGCTACTATTGCTGCATCACCCTTTCCTCTTCAAGGAAAACCAACACAAGCTCAAGACGTAGCATGCTACAGTACTTATAGTAGTGGTTTAGTTTCTTATACTAACGGAGCTCACGAAGGTTTTGTTTGAGTTTTGTGTGATTGAAGTTTTCGAGTTTTGGGTTATCTTACGATGGATGAAGGAATAAGGATAAGCAAAAGCTGAGCTTGGGGATGCCCGATGCACCGCAAGATAATATTCACAGAAGTAGCAAGCTACTAAGCTTGGGGATGCCCCTGAGTGGCATCCCCACTTTCTTCTAACAACCATCGGTATTTTACTTGAAACTATATTTTTATTTGTCACATGATATGAGTTTTGCTTGGAGAATCTTGTATGATATGAGTCTTTGCTTGTTTTGCTTTGTGTCTTAAGTGTTGAATCCTTGCTGGACACACCTTTTTGAGAGAGCCAAAAATTATGCTATGCTTGCTTCTATTCTTCACTTAAATTTTTAGAGCCATGGATTTGCTCTAGTACTTCACTTATATATTTTTGAGCACGGTGTGCTTTGTTAATTTTGAAGAAATGCTCTCATGCTTCACTTAGATTAGTTTGGGAGTTAGTAAATTTTTAAGAAATTCTATCTTGCTTCACTTAGATTATTTTGAGAGAAAGAAAGAAAAAAAATTATGCTCATGATCTTCACTTATATTTGTTTGAGCTTATCAAAAGTCTCATATGAAAATAGTCCCAAAGTGATAGATATCCAAGGAGGATATAATAAAAAATTTCATGAAGATCATTGGACAAAATAAAATTGATTCTTAGTAATGGTTTTGAGATATGACAATATGATATGTGAGTCATGTTGATGAGTAATTGTGCTTTAGTAAGAATATTGATGTTAAGGTTTGTGATTCCCTATGCAAGCACGAAAGTCAGTAGTTATTCAATGAAATTTATATCCTACTTATAGTGCATTATTCGGTGTTACTTATGCTTAATGCTTGGGTACGAGATTTTTTGCTTTTTGGTTGGTCGCTTCTCAATCTTTTTGGTCTACTTTGATTGAGAATAATAATGAATAATAATGTATCTATGGATTTGAATTTTGTTGGTAGGAATAGTTTTGGGAATAATGCTTATAGAGGAAACTTTAATGCTAGACCGTTCCCTCGTAATTCCTCTAATAATTATGGAAATTCCTACAATAATTCTTATGGTAATTTTAATAAGATGCCCTCTGATTTTGAGAATAGTGTGAAAGAATTTATGATTTCTCAAAAGAATTTTAATGCTTTGCTTGAAGAAAAATTGCTCAAAGTTGATGATTTGGCTAGGAACGTTGATAGACTTTTGCTTGATGTTGATTCTCTTAAACTTAGATCTTCTCCTCCAAAGCATGATATCAATGAGTCTCTCAAAGCAATGAGAATTTCCATTGATGAGTGCAAGGAAAGAACCGCTAGATTGTGTGCTAAGAAAGATTGCTTTATAAAGGCGTGTTCTTCTAGTTTCCATGAAAATAATGATGAGGATCTTAAAGTTATTGATGCGTCTCCTATTGGATCTATGTTTTGCAATATGAATCTTGATAATTATGGGACTGATGGTGAGTCAACTTTGCCTAGAAGGTGTCCCAAAAATTCAAAGTCTTTAGATCTTGATGCTAAATTTGGTAAAAGTGGGATTGGAGAGATCACAACTTTAAATAGCATTGAACCCACTATCTCGGATTTCAAGGATTTTGATTATGATAATTGTTCTTTAGAAGGTTGTATTTCCTTGTTGCAATCCGTTGTTAATTCTCCTCATGCTTATAGTCAAAATAAAGCTTTTACCAAACATATTGTTGATGCATTGATGCAATCTTATGATGAAAAACTTAATTTGGAAGTTTCTATACCTAGAAAACTTAACGATGAGTGGGAACCTACTATAAAGATTAGAATTAAAGATCATGAGTGTCTTGCTTTGTGTGATTTGGGTGCTAGTGTTTCCACGATTTCAAAAACTTTATGTGATATTCTAGGTTTCCATGATCTTGATGATTGCTCTTTAAATTTGCACCTTGCGGATTCCACCATTAAAAAGCCAACGGGAAGGATCAATGATGTTCTCATTGTTGCAAATAGAAATTTGGTTCCCGTGGATTTTATCATTCTTAATATATATTGCAATCTTTCTTGCCCTATTATTCTTGGTAGACCTTTCCTTAGAACGATTGGTGCGATTATTGATATGCAGGAAGCGAATATTAGATTCCAATTTCCATTAAAGAAATAAAGTCAAATTACCTTATGAATCTATCATGCATGCTACTTATGAATTTAGTGCCAAAGATGGCACTACTTAGATCTATCTTTGCTTTTATGCCTAGCTAGGGGTGTTAAACGATAGCGCTAGTTGGGAGGCAACCCAATTTTCTTTATGTTTTTTGTTTTTGCTCCTATTTAGTAATAAATCTTGCATCTACCTTCTATTTAGATGTGTTTTTATCTTTTAATTAGTGTTTGTGCCAAGTAGAACCTATAGGATAACTTATGATGATAGTTGATTTGATTCTGCTGAAAAACAGAAAATTTGCACGCACGGATTTTGTTTTGTTAAATCACAGATACGTGATGTTGCGTTGATTCTTTTTTCTGCTGATCAATAAACAAATTTTCCAGGACTTCCTATTTTTTTAGGATTTTTAGAGTTCCAGAAGTTTGCGTTAGTTACAGATTTCTACAGACTATTCTGTTTTTGACAGATTCTGTTTTTCGTGTGTTGTTTCCTTATTTTGATGCATCTATGGCTAGTAAAATAGTTTATAAACCGTGGAGAAGTTGGAATACAGTAGGTTTAACACCAAAATAAATAAAGAATGAGTTCATTACAGTACCTTATGTGGTGGTTTTGTTTTCTTTCACTAACGGAGCTTATAAGATTTCCTGTTGAGTTTTGTGTTGTGAAGTTTTCAGGTTTTGGATAAAGCTTTTATGGACTATGGAATGAGTGGAAATAGCCTAAGCTTGGAGATGCCCAAGGCACCCCAAGATATTCAAGGATAGCCAAAAGCCTAAGCTTGGGGATGCCCCGGGAAGGCATCCCCTCTTTCGTCTTCGTTCATTGGTAACTTTACTTGGAGCTATATTTTTATTCGCCACATGATATGTGTTTTGCTTGGAGCGTCGTGTATTATATTAGTCTTTGCTTTTAAGTTTACCACAATCATCCTTGCTGTACACACCTTTTGGCAGAAGCCTATTTGATTATAATTTGCTAGAATACTCTATGTGCTTCACTTATATCTTTTGAGCTTGATAGTTTTTGCTCTAGTGCTTCACTTATATCTTTTAGAGCACGGTGGTGTCTTAATTTTGAAGAAATTGCTAGTATCTCATGCTTCAGTTATATATTTTTGAGAGTCTTTTATAACAGCATGGTATTTGCTATGGTTACAAAGTTGGTCCTAGAATGATGAACATCCAAGTTGGGTATAATAAAAACTATCATAGAAAAAGAATTGGATGCTATGATCAATATGATGCTTGATAATTGTTTTGAGATATGGAGGTAGTGATATTAGAGTCATGCTAGTTGAGGTGATTATGAAAAATACTTGTGTTAAGGGTTGTGATTCCCGTAGCATGCACGTATGGTGAACCGCTTTGTGATGAAGTTGGAGCACAATTTTATTTATTGAGTGTCTTCCTTATGAGTGGCGGTCGGGGACGAGCGATGGTCTTTTCCTACCAATCTATCCCCCTAGGAGCATGCGCGTAGTGCTTTGGTTTTTGATGTCTTCTAGATTTTTGCAACAAGTACATGAGTTCTTTTGACTAATGTTGAGTCCATGGATTGTACGCACCTCATCCTTCCATTATTGCTAGCCTCTCTTGTGCAGCGCAACTTTCGCCGGTACCATACACCCACCATATACCTTCCTCAAAACAGCCACCATACCTACCTATTATGAAATTTCCATAGCCATTCCGAGATATATTGCCATGTAACTTTCCACCGTTCCGTTCATATGACACGCATTACTTTTGTCGTATTGCTCTTTGCATGATCATGTAGTTGACATCGTATTTGTGGCAAGGCCACTTTCATAATTTTCATACATGTCGCTCTTGATTCATTGCATATCTCGGTACACCGCCGGATGCATTCATATAGAGTCATATCTTGTTCTAGCTTTGAGTTGTAATTCTTGAGTTGTAAATCCATAAGTGTGATGATCTTCACTATTAGAGCATTGTCCTAGTGAGGAAAGGATGATGAAGACTATGATTCCCCCACAAGTCAGGATGAGACTTCGGACTTTACAAAAAGAAAAAAAAAGAGAAAAAAAGAGAAAGGCCAAAAAGAAAAAAAAGGCCAAAGAAAATAGGGGGAAAAGGAAAAAAATAAAATGAGAGAAAAAGAGAGAAGGGACAATGCTACTATCTCTTTTTCCACACTTGTGCTTCAAAGTAGCACCATGATCTTCATGATAGAGAGTCTCCTATGTTGTCACTTTCATATACTAGTGGGAATTTTTCATTATAGAACTTGGCTTGTATATTCCAATGATGGGCTTCCTCAAAAGTGCCCTAGGTCTTCGTGAGCAAGCAAGTTGGATGCACACCCACTTAGTTTCTTTTGTTGAGCTTTCATATATTTATAGCTCTAGTGCATCTGTTGCATGGCAATCCCTACACACTCACATTGATATCTATTAATGGGCATCTCCATAGCCCGTTGATACGCCTAGTTGATGTGAGACTATCTTATCCATTTTGTCTTCTCCACAACCACCATTCTATTCCACATATAGTGCTATGTCCATGGCTCACGCTCATGTATTGCGTGAAAGTTGAAAAAGTTTGAGAACATCAAAGTATGAAACAATTGCTTGGCTTGTCATCGGGGTTGTGCATGATTAAATACTTTGTGTGATGAAGATAGAGCAACAGCCAGACTATATGATTTTGTAGGGATAACTTTCTTTGGCCATGTTATTTTGAGAAGACATGATTACTTTGATTAGTATGCTTGAAGTATCACCATTTTCATGTTAATATGAACTTTTATTTTGTATCATTTGGATCTGAACATTCATGCCACAATAAAGAAAATTACATTGAGAATTATGCTAGGTAGCATTCCACATCAAAAATTTCCTTTTTAACATTTACCTACTCGAGGACGAGCAGGAATTAAGCTTGGGGATGCTTGATACGTCTCCATGGTATCTATAATTTTTTATTGTTCCATGCTATTATATTACCCCTTTTGGATGTTTATGGGCTTTATTTTACACATTTATATCATTTTTGGGACTAACCTACTAACCGGAGGCCTAGCCCGTATTGCTATTTTTTTTGCCTATTTCAGTATTTCGAAGAAAAGGAATATCAAACGGAGTCCAAACGGAATGAAACCTTCGAGAGCATGATTTTTGGAACGAACGTGATCCAGAGGACTTGGAGTGCAAGTCAAGAAGCAGCTGAGGACTCCACGAGATAGGAGGCTGCGCCCCCTGTCTTGTAGGTCCCTCGGGCATCCACCGACGTACTTCTTCCTCCTATATAAGCCTACGTACCCCAAAACATCCAGGGAGCAACCGAAACACAATTTCCACCGCCGTAACCTTCTGTATCCGCGAGATCCCATCTTGGAGCCTTCGCCGGTGTTCTGCCGGAGGGGGAATCGACCATAGAGGGCTTCTACATCAACACCCTTGCCCCTCCGATGAGTTGTGAGTAGTTTACCACAGACCTACGGTTCCATAATTATTAGCTAGATGGCTTCTTCTCTCTTTTTGGATCAAATACAATGTTTTCCCCCTCTCTTGTGGAGATCTATTCGATGTAAACTCTTTTTGCGGTGTGTTTGCCGAGATCCGATGAATTGTGGGTTTATGATCAAGTTTATCTATGAATAATATTTGAATCTTCTCTAAATTCTTTTATGTATGATTGAGTTATCTTTGCAAGTCTCTTCAAATTATCAGTTTGGTTTGGCCTACTAGATTGATCTTTCTTGCCATGGGAGAAGAGCTTAGCTTTGGGTTCAATCTTGCGGTGTCCTTATGATGTCTACTACACAACCTTTTTCTTGTAGACGTTGTTGGGCCTGCAAGTGCACAGTTTTGTAGGACAGTAGTAAATTTCCCTCAAGTGGATGACCTAAGCTTTATCAGTCCGTAGGAGGCGTAGGATGAAGATGGTCTCTCTCAAACAACCCTGCAACCAAATAACAAAGAGTCTCTTGTGTCCCCAAAACACCCAATACAATGGAAAATTGTATAGGTGCACTAGTTCGGCAAAGAGATGAAGATACAAGTGCAAAATAGATAGTAGATATAGGTTTTTGTAATCTGAAATAATAAAAACAGCAAGGTAACAAGCGGTAAAAGTGAGCGTAAATGGTATTGCAATGATAGGAAACAAGGCCTAGGGTTCATACTTTCACTAGTGCAAGTTCTCTCAACAATAATAACATAGATAGAACATATGACAAGCCCTCAACATGCAACAAAGAGTCACTCCAAAGCCACTAATAGCGGAGAACAAACGTAGAGATTATGGTCGAGTACGAAACCACCACAAAGCTATTCTTTCGGATCGATCTATAAAAGAGTTCGTACTAGAATAACACCTTAAGACACAAATCAACCAAAACCCTAATGTCACCTAGATACTCCATTGTCACCTCAAGTATCCGTGGGCATGATTATACAATATGCATCACACAATCTCAGATTCATCCAACCAACATAAAAGTACTTCAAAGAGTGCCCCAAAGCTACTACCGGAGAGTCAAGAACGTGTGCCAACCCCTATGCATAGGTTCATGGGTGGAACCCGCAAGTTGGTCACCAAAACATACATCAAGTGGCACATGATATCCCATTGTCACCACAGATAATCACGGCAAGACATACATCAAGTGTTCTCATAAAGACTCAATCTGATAAGATAACTTCAAAGGGGAAACTCAATTCATCACAAGAGAGTAGAGGGGGAGAAACATCATAAGATCCAACTACAATAGCAAAGCTCGGGATACATCAAGATCGTGCCATAGAGGAACACGAGAGAGAACACGAGAGAGAGAGAGATCAAACACATAGCTACTGGTACATACCCTCAGCCCCGAGGGTGAACTACTCCCTCCTCGTCATGGATAGCGCCGGGATGATGAAGATGGCCTCCGGTGGTGGGATCCCCCTCCGGCAGGGTGCCGGAACAGGGTCCCAATTGGTTTTTGGTGGCTACAGAGGCTTGCGGCGGCGGAACTCCCAATCTATCTTCTATTCTAGAAGTTTTAGGGTACGTAGGTATATATGGGTGCAGGGGGTACGTCGGTGGACCTCCGGGCTGCTCACGAGGTAGGGGGGCACGCCCTCCACCCTCGTGGGCAGCCCGGGACTCCCCTGGCGTGCACTCCAAGCCCATCAGGTTGGTTTCCTTCCGAAATTAACTTCTCCAGTTGATTTCTTTCCGTTTTGACTCCGTCTGATATTCATTTTCCTCGAAACACTGAAATAGGCATAAAACAATAAATCTGGGCTGGGCCTCCGGTTAATAGGTTAGTCCCAAAAATAATATAAAAGTGGATAATAAAGCCCAATATTGCCTAAAACAGTAGATAAAGTAGCATGGATTAATCAAAAATTATAGATACATTGGAGACATATCAAGCATCCCCAAGCTTAATTCCTGCTCGTCCTCGAGTAGGTAAATGATAAAAAAGAATTTTTGATGCTGAGTGGTACTTTGGCATAATTTCAATGTAAATCTTCTCAATTGTGATATGAATATTCAGATCCGAAAGATTCAAGACAAAAGTTCACATTGACACAAAATAATAATACTTCAAGCATACTAATCAAAGCAATCATGTCTTCTCAAAATAACATGGCAAAAGAAAGTTCATCCCTACAAAATCATATAGTTAGGCTATGCTTCATTTTCGTCACACAAAGATGTTCCCAACTTCTATACCCCCGATGACAAGCCAAGAAATTGTTTCATACTTAAATAATCTCAAACTTTTTCAACCTTCACGCAATACATGAGCGTGAGCCATGGATATAGCACTATGGGTGGAATAGAATATGATGATGGGGATTGTGTGGAGAAGACAAAAAAAGGAGAAAGTCTCACATTGACGAGGCTTAATCAACGGGCTATGGAGATGCCCATCAATTGATGTCAACATGAGGAGTAGGGATTGCCATGCAACGGATGCACTAGAGCTATGAATGCTCAACAAAAGAAAACTAGTGGGTGTGCATCCAACTCGCTTGCTCACAAAGACCTAGGGCATTTGAGGAAGCCCATCGTAGGAATATACAAGCCATGTTCTATAATGAAAAATTCCCACTAGTATAAAAAAGACAACTTATGAGACTCACTACATGAAGAACAAGGTGCTACTTTGAAGCACAATATATGAGACTCACTACATGAAGAACAAGGTGCTACTTTGAAGCACAAGTGTGGAAAAAGAGATAGTAGCATTGCCCTTTTCTTTTTTTGGGCCTTTCCTTTTTTTGGCCTTTCTCTTTTATTTTTATTTTTTATTTGGACAATGCTCTAATAATGATAATCATCACACTTCTATTGATTACAACACAAGGATTACAACTCGAAGCTTAGAACAAGATATGACTCTATATGAATGCCTCCGGTGGTGTACAGGGATAGTGCAATGAATCAAGAGTGACATGTATAAAAAATAATGCAAGGTGGCTTTGCCACAAACACGATGTCAACTACATGATCATGCAATGGCAATATGACAAAAATAATGTATGTCACGAATATGATGGTGGAAGTTGCATGGCAATATATCTCGGAATGGCTATGGAAATGCCATAATAGGTAGGTATGGTGGCTATTTTGAGGAAGATATAAGGAGGTTTATGTGTGATAGAGCGTATCGTATCACGGGGTTTGGATGCACCAGTGAAGTTTGCACCAACTCTCAAGGTGAGAAAGGGCAATGCACGGTACCGAAGAGGCTAGCAAAGGCGGAAAGGTAAAAGTGTGTATAATCCATGGACTCAACATTAGTCAAAAGAACTCATATACTTATTGCAAAAATTTAGAAGTCATCAAAAATCAAGTACTACGCGCATGCTCCTAGGGGGATAGATTGGTAGGAAAAGACCATCGCTCGTCCCCGACCGCCACTCATAAGGATGCACAAGCCAGGTACACTTCATGTTTCAAATTTGTTACACAACTTTAACCATACGTGCATGCTACGGGACTTGCTAACTTCAACACAAGCATTTCTCAAATTCAAAATTACTCAACTAGCACGACTTTGATATTATCACCTCCATATCTCAAAACAATTAACAAGTATCAAACTTATCTTAGTATTCAATTCACTCAAAAGAAAGTTCCACATATCTTGAACACCAAGTATATTAACATTAAGCAAACTACCATGCTATTAACGACTCTCAAAATAATCTAAGTGAAGCATGAGAGATCAATAGTTTCTTCAAAACAAATCCATCACCGTGCTCTAAAAGATACAAGGGAAGCACTAGAGCAAAAATTATCATGCTCAAAAGATATAAGTGAAGCACATAGAGTATTCTAGCAAATTCCAATTTGTGTAAGGCTCTCTCTTATTAAAGAATTTCAGATCTTGATACTTATTCAAAAAACAAGCAAAGCTAAAGGAAACTACAATGCAAGGATAGCACAAGTCACGTGAAGAAGCAAAAACTTAGGCTCAACCGATACTAACCGATAGTTGTTGATGAAGAAAGGTGGGATGCCTACCAGGGCATCCCCAAGCTTAGATGCTTGAGACTTCTTGAAATATTATCTTGGGGTGCCTTGTGCATCCCCAAGCTTGAACTTTTGTGTCTCCTTAATTCCTCTCATATCATAGTTTCTCTTTTTATCAAAAGCTTCATTCACAACAAACTCAACAAGAACTCGTGAGATAGGTTAGTATAAACCAATGCTAAACTTTATCATATTCTACTGTAATAAATCACTAAAATTATTATTCAACATTGCATACTAAATGCCTCTGCATATTTAATACTCTTATCATCAAATAGAATCATTAAACAAGCAAACATATGCAAACAATGCAACCATAACAGCAATCTGCCAAAACAGTACAGTCTGTAAAGAAAGCAAGAGTATCAATACTTCCCTGACTCCAAAAATTATGAACTAAAATTCCCACTGTAATAAATTTATCAGAGCTCAATATTCAAAATGATTCAACGTTAGACCATGCTCTGACTTTTCTAGGGAATTTTTGCAACAGCGGTAAACTTTCTGTTTTCAAACAGCAACATGCAAACTAGCAAAATAAGCATGGCAAAGGCTATCCTTGTCCTTTTTATTGAAACTAAAGAAGAAAACACTATTCTAACTAACAGCAAGAAAAAACTATCAAAATAAAATGACGCTCCAAGCAAAACACATATCATGTGGTGAATAAAAATATAGCTCCAAGTAAAGTTACCGACGAACGAAGACAAAAGAGGGGATGCCTTCCGGGGCATCCCCAAGCTTAGGCTATTGGTTGTCCTTGAATATTAACTTGGGTTGCCTTGGGAATCCCCAAGCTTAGGCTCTTTCCACTCCGTATTCCATAGTCCATCGAATCTTTACCCAAAACTTGAAAACTTCAACCACACAAAACTCAAAACAAAACTCGTAAGCTCCGCTAGTAAAAGAAAATAAAACCACCACTTAGGTACTGTAATAAACTCATTCTAAATTCATATTGGTGTAATATATACTGTATTCTAACTTCTCTATGGTTCATACCCTCCGATACTACTCATAGATTCATCAAAATAAGCAAAAAACACATAGAAAACGGAATCTGTCAAAAACAGAACAGTCTGTCGTAATCTGTATAAAAAGTATACTTCTGGAACCCCAAAAATTATGAAATAAATTGCTGGACCTGAGCACTTTGTCTATTAATCATCTGCAAAAAGAATCAACCTAAAAGCACTCTCCAGTAAAAATTGGCAGCTAATCTCGTGAGCGCTAAAGTTTCTGTTTTTCACAGCAAGATCATATAAACTTCACCCAAGTCTTCCCAAAGGTTCTACTTGGCACTTTATTGAAACAAAATCTATAAAACATGATTAATACAGTAGCATAATCATGTGGACACACAAAAACAGTAAGGATAAATATTGGATTGTCTCCCAACAAGCGCTTTTCTTTAATGCCTTTCTAGCTAGGCATGATGATGACAATGATGCTCACATAAAATATAAGAATTGAAACATAACGGGAGCATCATGAAGCATATGACTAGCACATTTAAGTCTAACCCACTTCCTGTGCATAGTGATTTTGTGAGCAAACAACTTATGAGAACAATAATCAACTAGCATAGGAAGGTAACACAAGCATAGCTTCAAGAATTTAAGCACATAGGGAGGAAACTTGACATTATTGTAATTCCTACAAGCATATGTTCCTCTCTCAAAATAATTTTCAGTAGCATCATGAATGAATTCAACAATATAACCAGCACCTAAAGCATTCTTTTCATGATCTACAAGCATAGAAAATTCACTACTCTCCACATAGGCAAATTTCTTCTTTATAGCATATGTATCATCACAATAATCATCATAAATAGGAGGCATGCTTTCATCATAGTAAATTTGCTCATCAAAGCTTGGGGGACAAAAAATATCATCTTCATCAAACATAGCTTCCCCAATCTTGTGGCTTTGCATATCATTAGCATCATGGATATTCAAGGAATTCGTACTAACAACATTGCAATCATGCTCATCATATAAAACATTCTATAGATTTCTTCTTCCAGCACTTGAGCACAATTATCCTTTCCATCATACTCATGAAAGATATTAAAAAGGTGAAGCGTATGAGACAAACTCAACTCCATTTTTTGGTAGTTTTTTTTTATAAACTAAACTAGTGGTAAAACAAGAAACAAAAAGATTCGATTGCAAGATCTAAAGATATACCTTCAAGCGCTAACCTCCCCGGCAACGGCGCCAGAAAAGAGCTTGATGTCTACTACACAACCTTCTTCTTGTAGACGTTGTTGGGCCTGCAAGTGCACAGGTTTGTAGGACAGTAGAAATTTCCCTCAAGTGGATGACCTAAGGTTTATCAATCCATAGGAGGCATAGGATGAAGATAGTCTCTCCCAAACAACCCTGCAACCAAATAACAAAGAGTCTCTTGTGTCCCCAACACACCCAATACAATGGCAAATTGTATAGGTGCACTAGTTCGGTGAAGAGATGAAGATAAAAGTGCAAAATAGATAGTAGATATAGGTTTTTGTAATCTAAAATAATAAAAATATCAAGGTAATGAGCGGTAAAAGTGAGCGTAAATGGTATTGCAATGATAGGAAACAAGGCTTAGGGTTCATACTTTCACTAGTGCAAGTTCTCTCAACAATAATAACATAGATAGAACATATGACAAGCCCTCAACATGCAACAAAGAGTCACTCCAAAGCCACTAATAGTGGAGAACAAACGTAGCGATTATGGTCGGGTACGAAACCACCACAAAGCTATTCTTTCAGATCAATCTATAAAAGAGTTCGTACTAGAATAACACCTTAAGACACAAATCAACCAAAACCCTAATGTCACCTAGATACTCCATTGTCACCTCAAGTATCCATGGGCATGATTATATGATATGCATCACACAATCTCAGATTCATCCAACCAACATAAAAGTACTTCAAAGAGTGCCCCAAAGCTACTACCGGAGAGTCAAGAACGTGTGCCAACCCCTATGCATAGGTTCATGGGTGGAACCTGCAAGTTGGTCACCAAAACATACATCAAGTGGCACATGATATCCCATTGTCACCACAGATAGTCATGGCAAGACATACATCAAGTGTTCTCATAAAGACTCAATCCGATAAGATAACTTCAAAGGGGAAACTCAATTCATCACAAGAGAGTAGAGGGGGAGAAACATCATAAGATCCAATTACAATAGCAAAGCTCGGGATACATCAAGATCGTGCCATAGAGGAACACGAGAGAGAACACGAGAGAGAGAGATCAAACACATAGCTACTGGTACATACCCTCAGCCCCGAGGGTGAACTACTCCCTCCTCGTCATGGATAGCGCCGGGATGATGAAGATGGCCTTTGGTGGTGGGATCCCCCTCCGGCAGGGTGCCGGAACAGGGTCCCGATTGGTTTTTGGTGGCTACGGAGGCTTGCGGCGGCGGAACTTTTAGGGTATGTAGGTATATATGGGTGCAGGGGGTACGTCGGTGGACCTCCGGGCTGCTCACGAGGTAGGGGGCATGCCCAGGGGGGCGCCCTCCACCCTTGTGGGCAGCCCGGGACTCCCCTGGCATGCACTCCAAGCCCATCAGGTTGGTTTCCTTCCAAAATTAACTTCTCCAGTTGATTTCATTCCGTTTTGATTCCGTCTGATATTCCTTTTCCTTGAAACACTGAAATAGGCATAAAACAGCAAATCTGGGCTGGGCCTCCGGTTAATAGGTTAGTCCCAACAATAATATAAAAGTGGATAATAAAGCCTAATATTGCCTAAAACAGTAGATAAAGTAGCATGGAGCAATAAAAAATTATAGATACGTTGGAGACGTATCACCTTACCCAGTGACAGAAAGGGTTGCAAGGCACGTATTGTATTGTTGCCATCGAGGATAACAAGATGGGGTTTATATCATATTGCTTGAGTTTATCCCTCTACATCATGTCATCTTGCTTAATGCGTTACTCTGTTCTTATGAACTTAATACTCTAGATGCAGGCAGGAGTCGGTCGATGTGTGGAGTAATAGTAGTAGATGCAGGCAGGAGTCGGTCTACTTGTCACAGACGTGATGCCTATATACATGATCATGCCTAGATAATCTCATAATTATTTGCTTTTCTATCAATTGCTCGACAGTAATTTGTTCACCCATCGTAATACTTATGCTATCTTGAGAGAAGCCACTAGTGAAACCTATGGCCCCGGGGTCTATATCTTATCATATTTGCTTCCAATCTACTTTTATTTGCATCTTTACTTTTTGCATCTATATTATAAAATACCAAAAATATATTTATCTTATCTTACTATCTTTATTAGATCTCACTTCCGCAAGTGGCCGTGAAGGGATTGACAACCCCTTTATTGCATTGGTTGCGAGTTCTTTGTTTGTTTGTGTAGGTGCGTGGGACTTTTGAGGAGCCTCCTACTAGATTGATACCTTGGTTCTCAAAAACTAAGGGAAATACTTACGCTACTATTGCTGCATCACCCTTTCCTCTTCAAGCAAAACCAACGCAAGCTCAAGGCGTAGCAATAAGGATTTCCGGCGCCGTTGCCGGGGAGGTCTTCGCTCAAGTCAAGACATACCAAGTACCCATCACAAACTCATCTCCCTCGCATTTACATTATTTGCCATTTGCCTCTCGTTTTCCTCTCCCCTACTTCACCCTTGCCGTTTTATTCGCCCTCTCTTTCCCAATCTCCCCCTCTCTTTTCGCTTGCCTTTTTCTGTTTGCTTGTGTGTTGGATTACTTGTTGCCATGGCGCAAGATAATACCAAATTGTGTGATTTCTCGAATACCAATAATAATGATTTCCTTAGTACTCCGATTGCTCCTCTTAATGATGTTGAGTCTTGTGAAATCAATACTGCTTTGCTGAATCTTGTTATGAAAGATCAATTCGCCGGCCTTCCTAGTGAAGATGCCACTACTCATCTAAACAACTTTGTTGATTTGTGTGATATGCAAAAGAAGAAAGATACTGATAAAAATATTGTCAAATTGAAGTTATTTCCGTTTTCACTTAGAGATCGTGCTAAAGTTTGGTTTTTGTCTTTGCCTAAAAATAGTATTGATTCTTGGAACAAGTGCAAAGATGCTTTTATCTCTAAATATTTTTCTCCCGCTAGGATTATCACTCTTAGAAACGATATTATGAATTTTAAACAACTTGATCATGAGCATGTTTCCCAATATTTGGAAAGAATGAATTGATGCTTCGCAATTGCCCTACTCATGGTTTGAATTTATGGATGATCATACAAAAAATTTATGCCGGTTTGAACTTTGCTTTTAGAAATCTCTTAGATTTGGCCGCGAGAGGCACGTTTATGGAAATCACGTTAGGAGATGCTACAAAACTTCTTGATAATATTATGGCTAATTATTCTCAATGGCACACCGAAAGATCTTCTAGTAAAAAAGTGCATGCTATAGAAGAAATCAATGTTTTGAGTGGAAAGATGGATGAACTTATGAAATTATTTGCTACTAAAAATACTCCTCTTGATCCCAATGATATGCCTTGGTCTACTTTGATTGAGAATAATAATGAATCTATGGATGTGAATTTTGTTGGTAGGAATAGTTTTGGAAACAATGCTTATAGAGGAAACTTTAATGCTAGACCGTTCCCTAGTAATTCCTCTAATAATTATGAAAATTCTTACAATAATTCTTATGGTAATTTTAATAAGATGCCCTCTGATTTTGAGAATAGTGTGAAAGAAGAATTTTAATGCTTTGCTTGAAGAAAAATTGCTCAAAGTTGATGATTTGGCTAGGAACGTTGATAGACTTTCGCTTGATGTTGATTCTCTTAAACTTAGATCTTCTCCTCCTAAGCATGATATCATTGAGTCTCTCAAAGCAATGAGAATTTCCATTGATGAGTGCAAGGAAAGAACCACTAGATTGCGTGCTAAGAAAGATTGCTTTATAAAGGCGTGTTCTTCTAGTTTCCATGAAAATAATGATGAGGATCTTAAAGTTATTGATGCGTCTCCTATTAGATCTATGTTTTGCAATATGAATCTTGATAATTATGGGACTGATGATGAGTCAACTTTTCCTAGAAGGCGTCCCAAAAATTCGGAGTCTTTAGATCTTGATGCTAAATTTGGTAAAAGTGGGATTGGAGAGATCACAACTTTAAATGGCATTGAACCCACTATCTCGGATTTCAAGGATTTTGATTATGATAATTGTTCTTTAGAAGGTTGTATTTCCTTGTTGCAATCCCTTGTTAATTCTCCTCATACTTATAGTCAAAATAAAGCTTATACCAAACATATTGTTGATGCATTGATGCAATCTTATGATGAAAAACTTATTTTGGAAGTTTCTATACCTAGAAAACTTAATGATGAGTGGGAACCTACTATAAAGATTAGAATTAAAGATCATGAGTGTCTTGCTTTGTGTGATTTGGGTGCTAGTGTTTCCACGATTCCAAAAACTTTATGTGATATTCTAGGTTTCCATGATCTTGATGATTGCTCTTTAAATTTGCACCTTGCGGATTCCACCATTAAAAAGCCAACGGGAAGGATCAATGATGTTCTCATTGTTGCAAATAGAAATTTGGTGCCTGTGGATTTTATCGTTCTTAATATAGATTGCAATCTTTCTTGCCCTATTATTCTTGGTAGACCTTTCCTTAGAACGATTGGTGCGATTATTAATATGAAGGAAGGGAATATTAGATTCCAATTTCCATTAAAGAAAGGCATGGAGCACATTCCAAGAAAGAAATTCAAATTACCTTATGAATCTATCATGCGTGCTACTTATGAACTTAGTGCCAAAGATGGCAGTACTTAGATCTATCTTCGCTTTTATGCCTAGCTAGGGGCGTTAAACGATAGCGCTAGTTGGGAGGCAACCCAATTTTCTTTATGTTTTTTGTTTTTGCTCCTGTTTAGTAATAAATCTTGCATCTACCTTCTGTTTAGATGTGTTTTTATCTTTTAATTAGTGTTTGTGCCAAGTAGAACCTATAGGATAACCTATGATGATAGTTGATTTGATTCTGCTGAAAAACAGAAACTTTGCGCGCACGAATTTAGTTTTGTTAAATCACAGAAACGTGCTTTTGCATTGATTCGTTTTGCTGATGATCAAAAAAAAATTCTAGGACTTCCTATTATTGTAGAAGTTTTAGAGCTCCATAAGTTTGCGTTAGTTACAGATTGCTACAGACTGTTCTGCTTTTGACAGATTCTGTTTTTCGTGTGTTGTTTGCCCATTTTGATGCATCTATGGCTAGTAAAATAGTTTATAAACCATAGAGAAGTTGGAACACAGTAGGTTTAACACAAAAATAAATAAAGAATGATTTCATTACAGTACCTTATGTGGTGGTTTTGTTTTCTTTCACTAACGGCGCTTATAAGATTTCCTGTTGAGTTTTGTGTTGTGAAGTTTTCAAGTTTTGGGTAAAGCTTTTATGGACTATGGAATAAGGAGTGGCAAGAGCCTAAGCTTGGTGATGCCCAAGGCACCCCAAGATATTCAAGGATAGCCAAAGCCTAAGCTTGGGGATGCCCCAGGAAGGCATCCCCTCTTTCATCTTCGTTCATTGGTAACTTTACTTGGAGCTATATTTTTATTCGCCACATGATATGTGTTTTGCTTGGAGCGTCGTGTATTATATTAGTATTTGCTTTTTAGTTTAACACAATCATCCTTGCTGTACACACCTTTTGGGAGAAGCCTATTTGATTAGAATTTGCTAGAATACTCTATGTGCTTCACTTATATCTTTTGAGCTTGATTTTGCTCTAGTGCTTTACTTATATCTTTTAGAGCACGGTGGTGTATTAATTTTGAAGAAATTCCTAGTCTATCATGATTCACTTATATCTTTTTGAGAGTATTTTAAAACAGCATGGTATTTGCTATGGTTACAAAGTTGGTCCTAGAATGATGAACATCCAAGTTGGGTATAATAAAAACTATCATAGAAAAAGAATTGGATGCTATGATCAATATGATGCTTGATAATTGTTTCGAGATATGGAAGTAGTGATATTAGAGTCATGCTAGTTGAGGTGAGTATGAAAAATACTTGTGTTAAGGGTTGTGATTCCCGTAGCATGCACGTATGGTGAACCGCTTTGTGATGAAGTTGGAGCACAATTTTATTTATTGAGTGTCTTCCTTATGAGTGGCGGTCGGGGACGAGCGATGGTCTTTTCCTACTAATCTATCCCCCTAGGAGCATGCGCGTAGTGCTTTGGTTTTTGATGACTTATAGATTTTTGCAATAAGTACATGAGTTCTTTTGACTAATGTTGAGTCCATGGATTATGCGCACCTCATCCTTCCATTATTGCTAGCCTCTCTTGTGCCGCGCAACTTTCGCCGGTACCATACACCCACCATATACCTTCCTCAAAACAGCCACCATACCTGCCTATTATGGAATTTCCATAGCCATTCCGAGATATATTGCCATGCAACTTTCCACCGTTCCGTTCATATGACACGCATTACTTTTGTCATGTTTCTCTTTGCATGATCATGTAGTTGACATCGTATTTGTGGCAAGGCCACTTTCATAATTTTCATACATGTCGCTCTTGATTCATTGCATATCTTGGTACACCGCCGGAGGCATTCATATAGATTCCTATCTTGTTCTAGCTTTGAGTTGTAATTCTTGAGTTGTAAATCCATAAAAGTGTGATGATCTTCATTATTAGAGCATTGTCCTAGTGAGGAAAGGATGATGAAGACTATGACTCCCCCACAAGTCGGGATGAGACTTCGGAATTTACAAAAATAAAAAAAAATAAAAAAAGAAGAGAAAGGCCAAAAAAAGAAGGCCAAAGAAAAAAAAGAAAAAGAAAAAAGGGGGAAAAAGGGAAAAATAAAATGAGAGAAAAAGAGAGAAGGGACAATGCTACTATCTCCTTTTGCACACTTGTGCTTCAAAGTAGCACCATGATCTTCAGGATAGAGAGTCTCCTATGTTGTCACGTTCATATACTAGTGGGAATTTTTCATTATAGAACTTGGCTTGTATATTCCAATGATGGGCTTCCTCAAAAGTGCCCTAGGTCTCATGAGCAAGCAAGTTGGATGCACACCCACTTAGTTTCTTTTGTTGAGCTTTCATATATTTATAGCTCTAGTGCATCCGTTGCATGGCAATCCCTACTCACTCACATTGATATCTATTAATGGGCATCTACATAGCCCGTTGATACGCCTAGTTGATGTGAGACTATCTTACCCATTTTTGTCTTCTCCACAACCACCATTCTATTCCACATATAGTGCTATGTCCATAGCTCACGCTCATGTATTGCGTGAAAGTTGAAAGAGTTTGAGATTATTAAAGTATGAAACAATTGCCCGGCTTGTCATCGGGGTGGTGCATGATTAAATACTTTGTGTGATGAAGATAGAGCAATAGCCAGACTATATGATTTTGTAGGGATAACTTTCTTTGGCCATGTGTGAGAACCCGGAATTAACTTCCAGACCCTCCTATGTATATTTGTCAACCCCAGGATTATTGTTGACAACACAGTGAAATGATATCATTGCAGAATACGTAAAAGCATTTCAAGTAGTATATTTGTCACAAGACATACCTAGTGAGATGTCTCAGTGACATTTACAATCAGAAAACAGCGGAAAGTAAAATGCATAGTGACTCCATCTCAGCCACAGGCAGTCGGTGTAGTCCACGTGACCTCACTCCTACGAATCACCATAGTTGTCGTAGTCATCACCTTCATCTTCATGAAACTCTGTTGTCAACAAAATTATTGCCATGAGTACATTACGTACTCAACATGCCTCCCACGGGGAAGGACCTAATAGCTACATGTGGCTTCAAAGGAAGGTTGTATCGCTCATTTGCATAAAGCTAATTTTGTTTGACAAATAAAGTAGTTGAATATAGCAGTTTTAGATGAAAACATGTTTTATCTCCAGAATAATATCTTTCTTCAAGTGAGGATCCTCAATCAACTCACGTCCTTCATAGGTTTCAAGAATAGGGGTAAAGAGGGAATAAGCAAGACAGGTCCCGTACGTCAAGAAAGATTCATGTGTTGCCCATGACCGTGGACACGGCTATTCGAATAGTTTTACACTCTGCAGAGGTTGTACACTTTACCCACACGACACAATCTCGACTTATTGCCACCAGTGGCCGCTGGCGTAGTACACCATTTGGTATACCGGCAGGGAGATTGTGACGAGGTCTTTCATTAGAGCAAACTTACTGTGCCAAGCCCACTAGATTTCAACACGGAAGTAACCGCAGTTCACAGTCCGGGCCCCCCTTTTGTGCCGAGGATACTCCTCGCAAGGCAGCTATCCCATCTGCGGTACGACGATGACGACAATAAGAGTGAACTAACTAATTAACCAAACCAGTGCCCATATAGCATGTGGCTGTACTGTTATCACAATCTTCAAATCCAAGACTTATTAGGCCTCATGCGGCACGGACGACTGATTGCCCCCTTCAACAAGTGAAGGGCGGCCAATCGCTCCGTCAATCCTTGATTCAGCTGTCGCCCGCACCAGTATTCAGATGGTAAGTTTCACCTAGAGTAGAAGAGAGTAGAGGAGATCAACAAGGGCCAACCGGCCTAGCTCAGCGATACGTTTCAACTGTCAATGACTCAGAGGTCATTCAACAAAGCACCTATAGGATAAGCATGGCTAAGCATTTCTACTCTACCGGAATACTATAATTCTACTCAGGTGTCAAATGAATAGGCGACAAGCGGATCAAGGTAATGTGTCAATCAACACGCTAGGTACGAGAATTAAAAATAGCATGCATATAGTAACCACAAAACACAATGCAACTTTTTAAACATAGGATAAATATGATCAAAGAAGGAGGCATGCCTTCGTTGTTGGTTCCTTCTTTGATAACCTGGTTTTGTCCATCTCCAACATCGTCGTCACTCCCTACTCGTAGTAACGATAGCAAAAGACAAAAAAACAAATACCAAAGCAATAGTAAATCCAAATAACATCCGAAACAAATTAAGAGTGGATAGATAGCGAGATATCGATCAGATGGAGATTCTGAAATGAGATAGCATGATAGGGAGGTAAGTAGAGAGGATTCAACGAAGTGACAGGGTTTAGGTTGACACAACTATGGAAGGCTTGTCAATCGAAACCAACATTCTAATATTAACTAATAGTGCCCACCACACATCATGACTAAGGAACTACTATAACACCAAGACAAGGGCAACAAGTTAAGCAATCAAACATCATTCAACAACATGAATTGATTTGATCTAGGTCTAGCCCTAAGCACATTAAAATAACTTAGGATCAACTCCATTATATCAAACCAATTCATTTATCAAACAATTAACAAGAACTATACAACACATGGAACAAATGGATGAACAGCTATCCTAAACATGATATGATTAAGATTAATATTAACCATAAATAATTATTTGGATGAATCCAAATAATTATAATGGTTACAACAAGTAAGGACTAAACATCAATCATAACAACTATTAGCAAGCATTTCTATAACAAAAGACAAACCAATGTTATCACAAAATTAATTGGATAATTAAATAATCAGACTAATCATACAAGCCATGTGAGCATAGAATCGTGAAGAGGTCTTATCTACTAACACAAGCATTAAACATATGAGTGACCATAGGAAGATACTAAACTAGGACATTCTGTTTATAATAAAGGAAACAACTAATATCTAAATGAGGCAAAAAAATACCACAACATGATTAACGACAAAGCAACAATGTGCACTAAGCATATGAGAAAGACACAACTCAACAATTGAAAGGTAAACTATCCTAATCATGTGATGAGATAATGCAACATGTGCCAAGCACTCATAACACTTACATGAGACAAGTCAAGCATATATGGGCAACACAAGTACAACTATAACACATGGAATATAATAACACATGAAAGATAACTAGCATGACTTGATGTCTAGACTTAGGCATACCACAAATGCAATAGTGAGCTAAACCAGATATGATGCTAAGCATGGATGATCATGACACGAGATGCCAAAATATGCTACTAATAAAATACAACTCACAACAATGAGAAAACATAGTTGCTATCAACAATCATGGTGATCAAGCATGGCAATAGGACACAAGCCTACATACTAGTTATGACACATAAGCACACCTAGTAAGCAACTAGCATGTAAGCTAGTGAACATCTATGCCATGGCATCAACAACATCAAGCAATGAAATATCATAGCATGAATAACAACGATGACTTGTATTACCTATCTAGTACCACTTACACTTGCATTGACATAGGATACAGAACTACGCATGATATCATCAGAGTACTATCATGTATATCTACTAAGTAATGTATAACCAAAAGCATGAATATAAGATAAAAACTAGCAACAGTATAACACATGGTTGGCATATAACCAAAATAAGCACTCTACTTTGAGTAAGTACTAACATGGCATGTCAATCAACTAATATGCACAACTATCATCCTAGGTAAACAAAATGCCTAGGATGACTAACAAATAATATACAAAGTTATATGCTAGAAGCATAAACCATATGCAGCAATATATATCTTAAATATGAACCAACTAGGTAATGGATGGTGAGATCTACAAAACGAGAGGAACAACTACACCATAATGTGTTATGCAACATGGAACTATACTGGATTTGTTCTAGGGTAACATAACACTTCATTTGACATCTAGAACCTAGCATAAAGAAAATTATGCAATAACATGTATTATTAATAGATACACATATTGTTGGTGAACGTTGCAGAAAATTAATTTTTTTCCTACGGTTTCACCAAGATCCATCTATGAGTTCATCTAAGCAACGAGTCAAGGGGAAGAGTTTGCATCTACATACCACTTGTAGATCGAGTGCGGAAGCGTTCAAGGGGATGGTGATGATGGAGTCGTACTCGACGTGATTCGGATCACCGATGACCAAGTGCTGAACGGACAGCACCTCCGCGTTCAACACACGCACGGGACGGACGACGTCTCCTCCGTCTTGATCCAGCAAGGAGGAAGGAGAGGTTGAGGAAGGCAGCTCCAACGGCAACATGACGGCGTGGTGTAGTTGGTGCAGCAGTACTCCTACAGAGCTTCGCCAAGCACGTACGGAGGAGGAGAGGTGTTGGGGAGGGGAGGGGCTGCGCCTTAAGTTGTGTCCAGCAGCCCTCCCCTCACCCCTCTATATATAGGAGGAGAGGGGCAAGGGGGCCGGCCCTCTAGGGGAAACCCTAGAGGGGGGCGGCGGCCAAAGGGAGAGGGAAAAGGGTGGCTTGCCCCCCAAGCTAGGGGGGCGCCCCCTTTAAGGTTTCCCCTCCCCTTGCCCTAGCCGCATGGGCCGAGGTGGGGAGGCGCGCCCAGCCCACTAGGGGCTGGCTCCCTCTCCCACACAGCCCATGTGGCCCCCCGGGAGGGGTGGTCCCTCCCGGTGGACCCCCGGAACCTCTCCGGTGGTCCCGGTACAATACCGGTATGACCCCGAAACTTTCCGGTGTCCGTTTAACAACTTCCCATATATAAAACTTTACCTCCGGACCATTCCGGAACTCCTCGTGACGTCCAGGATCTTATCCGGGACTCCGAACAACATTCGGTAATCACATACTTGTCTTCCTGATAACCCTAGCGTCACCGAACCTTAAGTGTGTAGACCCTACGGGTTCGGGAGACATGCAGACATGACCGAGACTCTCCGGTCAATAACCAACAGCGGGATCTGGATACCCATGTTGGATCCCACATGCTCCTCGATGATGTCATCGGATGAACCACGATGTCGAGGATTCGATCAAACCCCGTATACAATTCCCTTTGTCAATCGGTACGTTACTTGCCCGAGACCCGATCGTCGGTATCCCAATACCTTGTTCAGTCTCGTTACCGGCAAGTCACTTTACTCGTACCGTAATGCATGATCCCGTGATCAACCACTTGGTCACTTTGAGCTCATTATGATGATGCATTACCGAGTGGGCCCAGAGATACCTCTCCGTCATACGGAGTGACAAATCCCAGTCTCGATCCGTGTCAACCCAACAGACACTTTCGGAGATACCTGTAGTGTACCTTTATAATCACCCAGTTACGTTGTGACGTTTGGTACACCCAAAGCACTCTTACGGTATCCGGGAGTTACACGATCTCATGGTCTAAGGAAGAGATACTTGACATTGGAAAAGCTCTAGCAAACGAACTAACCGACCTTTGTGCTATGCTTAGGATTGGGTCTTGTCCATCACATCATTCTCCTAATGATGTGATCCCGTTATCAACGACATCCAATGTCCATAGCCAGGAAACCATGACTATCTGTTGATCACAACGAGCTAGTCAACTAGAGGCTCACTAGGGACATATTGTGGTCTATGTATTCCCACGTGTATTACGATTTCCGGATAATACAGTTATAGCATGAATAAAAGACTATTATCATGAACAAAGAAATATAATAATAATACTTTTATTATTGCCTCTAGGGCATATTTCCAACAGTCTCCCACTTGCACTAGAGTCAATAATCTAGTTACATTGTGATTAATCGAACACCCATAGAGTTCTGGTGCTGATCGTGTTTCGCTCGCGAGAGAGGTTTAGTCAATGGATCTGCGACATTCAGATCCGTATGTACTTTGCAAATTTCTATGTCTCCATCTTGAACATTTTCACGGATGGAGTTGAAACGACGCTTGATGTGCCTGGTCTTCCTGTGAAATCTGGGCTCCTTCGCAAGGGCAATAGCTCCAGTATTGTCACAGAAAAGTTTGATCGGCTCCGACGCATTGGGTATGACTCCTAGGTCGGTGATGAACTCCTTCACCCAAATAGCTTCATGCGCTGCCTCTGAGGCTGCCATGTACTCCGCTTCACATGTAGATCCCGCCACGACGCTTTGCTTGCAGCTTGACCAGCTTACTGCTCCACCATTCAACATATACACGTATCCGGTTTGTGACTTAGAGTCATCCAGATCTGTGTCGAAGCTAGCGTCGACGTAACCCTTTACAACGAGCTCTTCGTCACCTCCATAAACGAGAAACATGTCCTTTGTCCTTTTCAGGTACTTCAGGATATTCTTGACCGCTGTCCAGTGTTCCTTGCCGGGATTACTTTGGTACCTTCCTACCAAACTTACGGCAAGGTTTACATCAGGTCTGGTACACAGCATGGCATACATAATAGATCCTATGGCTGAAGCATAGGGGATGACACTCATCTCTTCTATATCTTTTGCCGTGGTCGGGCATTGAGCCGAGCTCAATCTCACACCTTGCAATACAGGCAAGAACCCCTTCTTGGACTGATCCATTTTGAACTTCTTCAAAATTTTATCAAGGTATGTGCTTTGTGAAAGACCTATGAGGCGTCTCGATCTATTTCTATAGATCTTGATGCCTAATATATAAGCAGCTTCTCCAAGGTCCTTCATTGAAAAACAATTATTCAAGTAGGCCTTAATGTTGTCCAAGAATTCTATATCATTTCCCATCAAAAGTATGTCATCTACATATAATATGAGAAATGCTACAGAGCTCCCACTCACTTTCTTGTAAACGCAGGCTTCTCCATAAGTCTGCATAAACCCAAATACTTTGATCATCTCATCAAAGCGAATATTCCAACTCCGAGATGCTTGCACCAGCCCATAAATGGATCGCTGGAGCTTGCATACTTTGTTAGCGTTCTTAGGATCGACAAAACCTTCCGGCTGCATCATATACAGTTCTTCCTTAAGATGCCCGTTAAGGAATGCTGTTTTGACGTCCATCTGCCATATCTCATAATCATAGTATGCGGCAATTGCTAACATGATTCGAACGGACTTAAGCTTCGCTACGGGAGAGAAAGTCTCATCGTAGTCAATCCCTTGAACTTGCCGATAACCCTTAGCGACAAGTCGAGCTTTATAGATGGTAACATTACCATCCGCGTCCGTCTTCTTCTTAAAGATCCATTTGTTTTCTATCGCTCGCCGATCATCGGGCAAGTCAGTCAAAGTCCATACTTTGTTTTCATACATGGATTATATCTCGGATTTCATGGCTCCAAGACATTTGTTGGAATCTGGGCCCGCCATCGCTTCTTCATAGTTCGAAGGTTCATCGTTGTCTAACAACATGACTTCCAGGACAGGGTTGCCGTACCAATCTGGTGCGGAACGTGTCCTTGTGGACCTACGAAGTTCAGTAGCAACTTGATCCGAAGTACCTTGATCATCATCATTATTTTCCTCTTCAGTTGGTGTAGGCATCACAGGAACATCTTCTTGAGCTGCACTACTGTCCCGCTCAAGAGGTAGTACTTCATCGAGTTCTACTTTCCTCCCACTTACTTCTTTCGAGAGAAACTCTTTTTCCAGAAAGGATCCGTTCTTGGCAACAAAGATCTTGCCCTCGGATCTTAAGTAGAAGGTATACCCAACGGTTTCCTTAGGGTATCCTATGAAGACGCATTTTTCCGACTTGGGTTCGAGCTTTTCAGGTTGAAGTTTCTTGACATAAGCATCGCATCCCCAAACTTTTAGAAACGACAGCTTAGGTTTCTTCCCAAACCATAATTCATACGGTGTCGTCTCAACAGATTTAGACGGTGCCCTATTTAAAGTGAATGTAGCTGTCTCTAGAGCGTATCCCCAAAATGATAGCGGTAAATCGGTAAGAGACATCATAGACCGCACCATATCCAATAGAGTGCGATTACGACGTTCGGACACACCGTTACGCTGAGGTGTTCCAGGCGGCGTGAGTTGTGAAACGATTCCACATTTTTTTAAGTGTGTACCAAATTCGTGACTTAAGTATTCTCCTCCACGATCTGATCGTAAGAATTTTATCTTTCGGTCACGTTGATTCTCTACTTCATTCTGAAATTCCTTGAACTTTTCAAAGGTCTCAGACTTGTGTTTCATCAAGTAGACATACCCATATCTACTCAAGTCATCTGTGAGAGTGAGAACATAACGATATCCTCCGCGAGCCTCAACACTCATTGGACCGCACACATCCGTATGTGTGATTTCCAACAAGTTGGTTGCTCGCTCCATTGTTCCGGAGAATGGAGTCTTGGTCATCTTGCCCATGAGGCATGGTTCGCATGTGTCAAACGATTCATAATCAAGAGACTCTAAAAGTCCATCAGCATGGAGCTTCTTCATGCGCTTGACACCAATGTGACCAAGGCGGCAGTGCCACAAGTATGTGGGACTATTGTTATCAACTTTACATCTTTTGGTATTCACGCTATGAATATGTGTAACACTACGTTCGAGATTCATTAAGAATAAACCATTGACCATTGGAGCATGACCATAGAACATATCTCTCATATAAATAGAACAACCATTATTCTCGGACTTAAATGAGTAGCCATCTCGTATTAAACGAGATCCAGATACAATGTTCATGCTCAAACTTGGCACCAAATAACAATTATTAAGGTTCAAAACTAATCCCGTAGGTAAATGTAGAGGTAGCGTGCCGACGGTGATCACATCGACTCTGGAACCATTCCCGACGCGCATCGTCACCTAGTCCTTTGCCAGTCTCCTCTTATTCCGCAGCTCCTGCTGTGAGTTACAAATATGAGCAACGGCATCGGTATCAAATACCCAGGAGTTACTACGAGTACTGGTAAGGTACACATCAATTACATGTATATCGAATATACCTTTTGTGTTGCCGGCCTTCTTATCCGCTAAGTATTTGGGGCAGTTCCGCTTCCAATGACCCTTCCCCTTGCAATAAAAGCACTCAGTCTCAGGCTTGGGTCCATTCTTTGACTTCTTCCCGGCAACTGGCTTACCAGGCGCGACAACCTCTTTGCCGTCCTTCTTGAAGTTCTTCTTACCCTTGCCCTTCTTGAACTTAGTGGTCTTATTGACCATCAACACTTGATGTTCTTTCTTGATTTCAACCTCTGCTGATTTTAGCATAGAAAATACTTCAGGAATGGTCTTTACCATCCCCTGCATATTGTAGTTCATCACAAAGCTCTTGTAGCTTGGTGGGAGCGACTGAAGGATTCTGTCAATGACTGCCTCATCAGGGAGGTTAATATTCAGCTGGGTCATACGGTTGTGCAACCCAGACATCTTGAGTATGTGCTCACTGACAAAACTATTTTCCTCCATCTTACAACTATAGAACTTGTCGGAGATGTCATATCTCTCGACCCGGGCGTGAGCTTGGAAAACTAGTTTCAGCTCCTCGAACATCGCATATGCTCCGTGATGCTCAAAACGCTTTTGGAGCCCCGGTTCTAAGCTGTAAAGCATGCCGCACTGAACGAGGGAGTAATCATCAGCACGAGACTGCCAAGCATTCATAATGTCTTGGTTCTCTGGGACGGGAGCGTCACCTAGCGGTCCTTCTAGGACATATTGTTTCCTGGCAGCTATGAGGATGATCCTCAGGTTCCGGACCCAGTCCGTATAGTTGCTGCCATCATCTTTCAGCTTGGTTTTCTCTAGGAACGCGTTGAAGTTCATGTTGACATGTGCGTTGGCCATTTGATCTACAAGACATATTTGCAAAGGTTTTAGACTAAGTTCATGATAATTAAGTTCTAATCAAATTATGAACTCCCACTCAGATTAGACATCCCTCTAGTCATCTAAGTGTTACACGATCCGAGTCGACTAGCCCGTGTCCGATCATCACGTGAGACGGACTAGTCATCATCGGTGAACATTCTCATGTTGATCGTATCTTCCATACGACTCGTGTTCGACCTTTCGGTCTCCGTGTTCCGAGGCCATGTCTGTACATGCTAGGCTCGTCAAGTTAACCCTAAGTGTTTTGCTGTGTAAAACTGTCTTACACCCGTTGTATGTGAACGTAAGAATCCATCACACCCGATCATCACGTGGTGCTTAGAAGCGACGAACTTTAGCAACGGTGCACAGTTAGGGGAGAACACTTCTTGAAATTGTTGTAAGGGATCATCTTATTTACTACCGTCGTCCTAAGTAAACAAGATGCATAAAACATAATACACATCACATGCAATTATATAAAGTAGTGACATGATATGGCCAATATCATATAGCTCCTTTGATCTTCATCTTCGGGGCTCCATGATCATCTTGTCACCGGCATGACACCATGATCTCCATCATCATGATCTCCATCATCGTGTCTTCATGAAGTTGTCACGCCAACGACTACTTCTACTTCTATGACTAACGCGTTTAGCAATAAAGTAAAGTAAGTTACATGGTGTTCTTCAATGACACGCAGGTCATACAAAAATAAAGACAACTCCTATGGCTCCTGCCGGTTGTCATACTCATCGACATGCAAGTCGTGAATCCTATTACAAAGAACATGATCTCATACATCACAATTCATCATTCATCACAACTTCTGGCCATATCACATCACATGATCAATCGCTGCAAAAACAAGTTAGACGTCCTCTAATTGTTGTTGCATCTTTTACGTGGCTGCAATTGGGTTCTAGCAAGAACGTTTTCTTACCTACGAATAACCACAACGTGATTTTGTCAACTTCTATTTACCCTTCATAAGGACCCTTTTCATCGAATCCGCTCCAACTAAAGTGGGAGAGACAGACACCCGCTAGCCACCTTATGCAACTAGTGCATGTCAATCGGTGGAACCGGTCTCACGTAAGCGTACGTGTAAGGTTGGTCCGGGCCGCTTCATCCCACAATGCCGTTGAAGCAAGAAAAGACTAGTAGTGGCAAGTAAGTTGACAAGATCCACGCCCACAACAAAATTGTGTTCTACTCGTGCAAAGAGAACTACGCATAGACCTAGCTCATGATGCCACTGTTGGTGAACGTTGCAGAAAATTAAAATTTTTCCTATGGTTTCACCAAGATCCATCTATGAGTTCATCTAAGCAACGAGTCAAGGGGAAGAGTTTGCATCTACATACCACTTGTAGATCGAGTGCGGAAGCGTTCAAGGGGATGGTGATGATGGAGTCGTACTCGACGTGATTCGGATCACCGATGACCAAGTGCTGAACGGACAGCACCTCCGTGTTCAACACACGTACGAGACGGACGACGTCTCCTCTGTCTTGATCCAGCAAGGAGGAAGGAGAGGTTGAGGAAGGCAGCTCCAACGGCAGCACGACGGCGTGGTGTAGTTGGTGCAGCAGTACTCCGACAGAGCTTCGCCAAGCACGTATGGAGGAGGAGAGGTGTTGGGGAGGGGAGGGGCTGCGCCTTAAGTTGTGTCCAGCAGCCCTCCCCTCACCCCTCTATATATAGGAGGAGAGGGGCAAGGGGGCCGGCCCTCTAGGGGAAACCCTAGAGGGGGGCGGCGGCCAAAGGGAGAGGGAAAAGGGTGGCTTGCCCCCCAAGCTAGGGGGGCGCCCCCTTTAGGGTTTCCCCTCCCCTTGCCCTAGCCGCATGGGCCTAGGTGGGGAGGCGCGCCCAGCCCACTAGGGGCTGGCTCCCTCTCCCACACAGCCCATGTGGCCCCCCGGGAGGGGTGGTCCCTCCCGGTGGACCCCCGGAACCTCTCCGGTGGTCCCGGTACAATACCGGTATGACCCCGAAACTTTCCGGTGTCCGTTTAACAACTTCCCATATATAAAACTTTACCTCCGGACCATTCCGGAACTCCTCGTGACGTCCGGGATCTCATCCGGGACTCCGAACAACATTCGGTGATCACATACTTGTCTTCCTGATAACCCTAGCGTCACCGAACCTTAAGTGTGTAGACCCTACGGGTTCGGGGGACATGCAGACATGACCGAGACTCTCCGGTCAATAACCAACAGCGGGATCTGGATACCCATGTTGGCTCCCACATGCTCCTCGATGATGTCATCGGATGAACCACGATGTCGAGGATTCGATCAAACCCCGTATACAATTCCCTTTGTCAATCGGTACGTTACTTGCCCGAGACCCGATCGTCGGTATCCCAATACCTTGTTCAGTCTCGTTACCGGCAAGTCACTTTACTCGTACCGTAATGCATGATCCCGTGATCAACCACTTGGTCACTTTGAGCTCATTATGATGATGCATTACCAAGTGGGCCCAGAGATACCTCTCCGTCATACGGAGTGACAAATCCCAGTCTCGATCCGTGTCAACCCAACAGACACTTTCGGAGATACCTGTAGTGTACCTTTATAATCACCCAGTTACGTTGTGACGTTTGGTACACCCAAAGAACTCTTATGGTATCCGGGAGTTACACGATCTCATGGTCTAAGGAAGAGATACTTGACATTGGAAAAGCTCTAGCAAACGAACTAACCGACCTTTGTGCTATGCTTAGGATTGGGTCTTGTCCATCACATCATTCTCCTAATGATGTGATCCCGTTATCAACGACATCCAATGTCCATAGCCAGGAAACCATGACTATCTGTTGATCACAATGAGCTAGTCAACTAGAGGCTCACTAGGGACATATTGTGGTCTATGTATTCACACGTGTATTACAATTTCCGGATAATACAGTTATAGCATGAATAAAAGACTATTATCATGAACAAAGAAATATAATAATAATACTTTTATTATTGCCTCTAGGGCATATTTCCAACACATTATCATAGACATCGCATGATTCTAGTCTATCAGCACATGTGCAACATGGCATAGAATTATCTGTACAACAAACCTAAGGTATAGTCATGCTAAACAAAAACTAAACAATCAAACGTTAGTTCTTCCATGATTAGATAAATAAAAGCAACTCCTAAAACAATTCTAAAGAATTATAAACATGGCAACATTCACCAAAATTTGTATGCACGCAAACAATAAGTATCGACCATTACCAAAACAACAAGAACACTGACAACAACAACAACAACAACAACAACAACAACAACAACAACAACAATAATAATAATAATAATAATAATATTAATAATAAGATTATCATAATTATGATCCAAATCTAATTGAGATAATAACACTCGCCACACATGTATGAACAATGATAATCCGATACACCAATCAAGTTCTACACATGGTAATCATTCACAAAAACGTGTACACACACATATGATATGACCATGTGCCGCACCAAAGAAAAATGTCACATGGGACAACATGTTCAACAATTAACAAATAACTATAATCGGTAAATAAATCAAGCAAGTGACATGACACACCAAAATTACGAGGCGAATACCATGCACTCCTAGGCATATAAAAAACATATAACAATATATTAACACAAAAGGTCACCGATGAATCCTACACATAACCATGCAACACTATTTTAAAACTATTGTTTTAATCAACAAGAGCGGCTAGATAAAATCTATATTAAATCTCAATTGACTAAACAAGTAATGTAGTAAATCAAATGAAACTCCTACGATTAAGAAATATTTAGGAGCGACTCCTAGGTATAGGTCACATAAGTGAAAAATAAAAAGTGAAAGAAACATACACGTAGTGTAATTCCCATTTGACTAAACGAACGTCTAATAGAATATATACGCAAAATCTAAAACCACAAACGGGTTCCTCTAACCACTTAAAACATTTCATCTATTGGGATCATGATCAAACAGTGAACAAAAACGAAGAAAATAAGCCAATGAACTACGGTCCATGCGACGGATAGCATCGACGCGCCCAACAACAAAAATAGGAGGAACTATGATGTCTAGGAGATAACATGAGTGATGTTTAGAAGGTGTGCAATAGGAATTGGATAGAGGATCACCGAGTTGGACGGACCGGTGTGGTGAACTTGACGAACAGTGTACACACAAGTGAAATTCTTCGCGTGTGGTCGATGGAATGTGTTCCTTCTTCCCTGAATGGAACCATGACATGGAGCAGGACCTTCGAGCGCAAGGATTTGGATGGAGGTGTGGTGAGTCGCCGGGAACAAGCTCTCATGTCCATGGAGCAGCAGTAGTTTGAGGAGGGTTCTTGGTAAAACAAAGATGGGAGAAGGCAGGAGGGCTGAAAGGAATGAGAGAGGAGATCGGGGCGCTCGTCCATGTACTCACGAATTTGGAAACGGTGAAGTATTAAGGAAGTTAGAGGAGAGGTGCATAGCGGCTGTAGGTTTTCTCTTCTTTTGGTGCGCGTGTAAGCGTGGGTGAAAGGAGGAGATGAAGTGATCGAGGTGGAAGAAAGGTGGAGGCGCACATAAGGCCTTTCAGTTTTGGAAACCGATGGGTTTATGGGAAATAAAAGGAGAGGAGGAATCATGGTTGTTGACGTTTTCTTTCTGTAGGATTGTGAGCGTACAGAGAGGGAGGAGAAGAGAGGTCGCTCTGTTGGGTGAGATGGGCCAGGCCCATGAGGAAGGAGGGAAGCAGGAGAAAAATTAGAGAGAGGGAGTTGTTGGGCTATAGTCCAAGAGAGATGGGGAAAGAAAATAAAAGAGATGGCTGGGTCCATTCGGGTGAGAGGAATAATAAACACAAGGGGAAAATAGAGAAGGTAGATTGAGCATCGAATATTGCCCAGAGTTTGGGAAAATAAATGAAATATATTTTCCTCTTAGGAAAATATAGAAAAGGTATAGAAGCTAACAAATTCAACAGAAGTTCCAAAATACAAATGCGCATAATTTAATATGCTGAAGGGGAAAAAACTCAACTAAAAGAGAAGAACAAAACTCAAGTTAAATTTAAGTTCGCATTAGATCAAGTTAAATCCTCCACATTAGAAAAGTCCAATTTAAGCTTCGTTAACAAATAAAACAAATGAAATTTTCTTGCCCTGATTTTTAGAAAACTTTTTCTTAAACATTCCGAGAATCGGGATGTTATAGATCTACCCCTCTTAAAAGAAATCTCGTCCCCGAGATTTAGGCTGACTAAAGATAATGGGTTTGGGGTTAGCTTGTCCTCGACGTAGTTCTTCTCAGAAACTTGGGGAACTACCATCGATTATGCACTAGGTGACATGCGACTTGGGTCTTCATTGGAGATGTATCAATTGTTGGTCCTTCCTCCAACTTGCTCAAGGCTTGCAAGCAGTCCTTCGGTCCTGGCGATGGTAATCTGATAGCTTTTTTTTGAGCGGTTCAAATTGTTCTATCTTTGCCTTCTTCTTTAGGTCAAGCTTTAGTGCGGCTGGACTCATTGATCCTTCCTTTAGGTTGAACTTTACAGTAGGTGCGGTGAAGGTCTTCAACTATTTTTCTTCTTTGCGAATGAAGGTCTTCGTTCTCGCCACAAATTACCGTCTACTAACCCCCTTAAAAGAGGTTTTCCAAAAGGTTCACTTTCATAATAGATCTCCAAGTGGTTGTTGTAGCTTCTTTCCACTCAAAGTGTTCTCCAGGGTTGATAGATAAGAGGGAGAGAGCGTAAGAGGAGTAAAAGAATCCTAAACAAGGCAGAGATACCCCAAAAGATAACACCGAAATAACCATGAACCTATCCAAATAAAACTCAAAAGCAACTCATTTTCGCAAATAGGGTTTTAGTATGACTACATAGGAAAACACCAAAAAATATGCAGAAAATACTCACACAAGAAAGGTTTTGCGTCTACATGCTACGAGTTCTATCACTACAGGGGTGTTAACCAACCTAATCATATATGGCTGGTCACAATAAATCTTGGGGCTAATCTTCGACGTTGACGATTGGATCATGATCGATGGTTGTTGTTTTATTGAGGTCTCTGAGTGTCTTCTCTTGGAAAAATGTAGCTACTCCAAACTTCAGGGGTTGAAGTTATCTTGAAATTCTTGGCACATCGTGTGAAGCTTCTGACTTTTCAACACCAAGGGCACGGAAAGGATTTTATATACTATAAGAAGATGGTAGGGAAGTAGAGTTTAAATTTCAATTGAATAAGATGAGATGACAATAGCAATGGTGAAGGAGAAGAGTACGAGAATGATCCTTTCAAAATAGTTTTTTTTTCTTATGACAATAGTCCCTAAGGATTTCCATTTCTAACTAAGGCCACACAACTAGGTCGACATCGGCTCTGATACCACTTCTGTGAGAACCCGGAATTAACTTCCAGACCCTCCTGTGTATATTTGTCAACTCCAGGATCATTGTTGACAACACAGTGAAATGATATCATTGCAGAATACGTAAAAGCATTTCAAGTAGTATATTTGTCACAAGACATACCTAGTGAGATGTCTCAATGACATTTACAATCAGAAAACAGCAGAAAGTAAAATGCGTAATGACTCCATCTCAGCCACAGGCAGTCGATGTAGTCCACGTGACATCACTCCTACGAATCACCATAGTTGTCGTAGTCATCACCTTCATCTTCATGAAACTCTGTTGTCAACAAAATTATTGCCTTGAGTACATTATGTACTCAACATGCCTCCCACGGGGAAGGACCTAATAGCTACATGTGGCTTCAAAGGAAGGTTGTATGGCTCATCTGCATAAAGCTAATTTTGTTTGACAAATAAAATAGTTGAATATAGCAGTTTTAGATGAAAACATGTTTTATCTCCAGAATAATATCTTTCTTCAAGTGAGGATCCTCAATCAACTCACGTCCTTCATAGGTTTTAAGAAAAGGGGTAAAGAGGGAATAAGCAAGACAGGTCCCGTACGTCAAGAAAGATTCATGTGTTGCCCATGACCGTGGACACGGCTATTCGAATAGTTTTACACTCTGCAGAGGTTGTACACTTTACCCACACGACACAATCCCGACTTGTTGCCACTAGCCGTCGCTAGCATAGTACACCATTTGGTATACCGGCAGGGAGATTGTGACGAGGTCTTTCATTAGACGAAACTTACTATGCCAAGCCCACTAGGTTTCAACACGGAAGTAACCGCAGTTCACAGTCCGGGCCCCCTTTTGTGCCGAGGATACTCCTCGCAAGGCAGCTATCCCATCTGCGGTACGGCGATGACGACAATAAGAGTGCACTAACTAATTAACCAAGCCAGTGCCCATATAGCATGTGGCTGTACTGTTATCACAATCTTCAAATCCAAGACTTATTAGGCCTCATGCGGCACGGACGACTGATTGCCCCCTTCAACAATGAAGGGCGGCCAATCGCTCCTTCAATCCTTGATTCAGCTGTCGCCCGCACCAGTATTCAGATGGTAAGTTTCACCCAGAGTATAAGAGAGTAGAAGAGATCAACAAGGGCCAACTGGCCTAGCTCAGCGATACGTTTCAACTGTCAATGACTCAGAGGTCATTCAACAAAGCACCTATAGGATAAGCATGGCTAAGCATTTCTACTCTACCGGAATACTATAATTCTACTCAGGTGTCAAATGAATAGGCGACAAGCGGATCAAGGTAATGTGTCAATCGACACGCTAGCTACGAGAATTAAAAAATAGCATGCATATAGTAACCATAAAACACAATGCAATTTTGTAAACCATAGGATAAGTATGATCAAGAAGGAGGCATGCCTTCGTTGTTGATTCCTTCTTTGATAACCTGGTTTTGTCCATCTCCAACATCGTCGTCACTCCCTACTCGTAGTAACGATAGCAAAAGACAAAAAAAAATACCAAAGCAATAGTAAATCCAAATAACATCCGAAACAAATTAAGAGTGGATGGATAGCGAGATATCGATCAGATGGAGATTCTGAAATGAGATAGCATGATAGGGAGGTAAGTAGAGAGGATTCAACGAAGTGACAGGGTTTAGGTTGACACAACTATGGAAGGCTTGTCAATCGAAACCAACGTTCTAATACTAACTAATAGTGCCCACCACACATCACGACTAAGTAACTACTATAACACCAAGACAAGGGCAACAAGTTAAGCAATCAAACATCATTCAACAACATGAATTGATTTGATCTAGGTCTAGCCCTAAGCACATTAAAATAACTTAGGATCAACTCCATTATATCAAACCAATTCATTTATCAAACAATTAACAAGAACTATACAACACATGGAACAAATGGATGAACAACTATCCTAAACATGATATGATTAAGATTAATATTAACCATAAATAATTATTTGGATGAATCCAAATAATTATAATGGTTACAACAAGTAAGGACTAAACATCAATCATAACAACTATTAGCAAGCATTTCTATAACAAAAGACAAACCAATGTTATCACAAAATTAATTGGATAATTAAATAATCAGACTAATCATACAAGCCATGTGAGCATAGAATCGTGAAGAGGTCTTATCTACTAACACAAGCATTAAACATATGAGTGACCATAAGAAGATACTAAACTAGGACATTCTGTTTATAATAAAGGAAACAACTAATATCTAAATGAGGCAAAAAAATTACCACAACATGATTAACAACAAAGCAACAATGTGCACTAAGCATATGAGAAAGACACAACTCAACTATTGAAAGGTAAACTATCCTAATCATGTGATGAGCTAATGCAACATGTGCCAAACACTCATAACACTAACATGAGACAAGTCAAGCATATATGGGCAACACAAGTACAACTATAACACATGGAATATAATAACACATGAAAGATAACTAGCATGACTTGATGTCTAGACTTAGGCATACCACAAATGCAACAGTAAGCTAAACCAGATATGATGCTAAGCATGGATGATCATGACACGAGATGCCAAAATATGCTACTAATAAAATACAACTCGCAACAATGAGAAAACATAGTTGCTATCAACAATCATGGTGATCAAGCATGGCAATAGGACACAAGCCTACATACTAGTTATGACAGATAAGCACACCTAGTAAGCAATTAGCATGTAAGCTAGTGAACATCTATGCCATGGCATCAACAACATCAAGCAATGAAATATCATAGCATGAATAACAACGATGACTTGTATTACCTATCTAGTACCACTTACACTTGCATTGACATAGGATACAGAACTACGCATGATATCATAAGAGTACTATCATGTATATCTACTAAGTAATGTATAACCAAAAGCATGAATATAAGATAAAAACTAGCAACAGTATAACACATGGTTGGCATATAACCAAAATATGCATTCTACTTTGAGTAAGTACTAACATGGCATGTCAATCAACTAATATGCACAACTATCATCCTAGGTAAACAAAATGCCTAGGATGACTAACAAATAATATACAAAGTTATATGCTAGAAGCATAAACCATATGCAGCAATATATATCTTAAATATGAACCAACTAGGTAATGGATGGTGAGATCTACAAAACCAGAGGAACAACTACACCATAATGTGTTATGCAACATGGAACTATACTGGATTTGTTCTAGGCTAACATAACACTTCATTTGACATCTAGAACCTAGCATAAAGAAAATTATGCAATAACATGTATTATTAATAGATACACATATATCATAGACATCGCATGATTCTAGTCTATCAGCACATGTGCAACATGGCATAGAATTATCTGTACAACAAACCTAAGGTATAGTCATGCTAAACAAAAATTAAAGAATCAAACGTTAATTCTTCCATGATTAGATAAATAAAAGCAACTCCTAAAACAATTCTAAAGAATTATAAACATGGCAACATTCACCAAAATTTGTATGCACGCAAACAATAAGTATCGACCATTACCAAAACAACAAGAACAATAACAACAACAACAACAACAACAACAATAATAATAATAATAATAATAATAAGATTATCATAATCATGATCCAAATCTAATTGAGATAATAACACTCGCCACACATGTATGAACAATGATAATCCGATACACCAATCAAGTTCTACACAGGGTAATCATTCACAAAAACGTGTACACACACATATGATATGACCATGTGCCGCACCAAAGAAAAATGTCACATGGGACAACATGTTCAACAATTAACAAATAACTATAATCGGTAAATAAATCAAGCAAGTGACATGACACACCAAAATTACGAGGCGAATACCATGCACTCCTAGGCATATAAAAAACATACAACAATATATTAACACAAAAGGTCACCGATGAATCCTACACATAACCATGCAACACTATTTTAAAACTATTGTTTTAATCAACAAGAGCGGCTAGATAAAATCTATATTAAATCTCAATTGACTAAACAAGTAATGTAGTAAATCAAATGAAACTCCTACGATTAAGAAATTTTTAGGAGCGACTCCTAGGTATATGTCACATAAGTGAAAAATAAAAAGTGAAAGAAACATACACGTAGTGTAATTCCCATTTGACTAAACGAACGTCTAATAGAGTATATACGCAAAATCTAAAACCACAAACGGGTTCCTCTAACCACTTAAAACATTTCACCTATTGGGATCATGATCAAACAGTGAACAAAAACGATGAAAATAAGCCAATGAACTACGGTCCATGCGACGGATAGCATCGACGCGCCCAACAACAAAAATAGGAGGAACTATGATGTCTAGGAGATAACATGAGTGATGTTTAGAAGGTGTGCAATAGGAATTGGATAGAGGCTCACCGAGTTGGACGGACCGGTGTGGTGAACTTGACGAACAGTGTACACGCACAACTGAAATTCTTTGCGTGTGGTCGATGGAATGCGTTCCTTCTTCCCTGAATGGAACCATGACATAGAGCAGGACCTTCGAGCGCAAGGATTTGGATGGAGGTGTGGTGAGTCGCCCGGAACAAGCTCTCGTGTCCATGGAGCAGCAGCAGTTTGAGGAGGGTTCTTGGTAAAACAAAGATGGGAGAAGGCAGGAGGGCTGAAAGGAATGAGAGAGGAGATCGGGGCGCTCGTCCATGTACTCACGGATTTGGAAATGGTGAAGTATTAAGGAAGTTAGAGGAGGGGTGCATAGTGGCTGTCGGTTTTCTCTTCTATGGGTGCGCGTGTACGCGTGGGTGAAAGGAGGAGATGAAGTGATCGAGGTAGAAGAAAGGTGGAGGCGCACATAAGGCCTTTCAGTTTTGGAAACCGATTGGTTTATGGGAAATAAAAGGAGAGGAGGAATCATGGTTGTTGACGTTTCCTTTCTGTAGGATTGTGAGCGTACAGAGAGGGAGGAGAAGAGAGGTCGCTCTGTTGGGTGAGATGGGCCAGGCCCATGAGGAAGGAGGGAAGCAGGAGAAAAATTAGAGAGAGGGAGTTGTTGGGCTATAGTCCAAGAGAGATGGAGAAAGAAAATAAAAGAGATGGGCTGGGTCCATTCGGGTGAGAGGAATAAGAAACACAAGGGAAAAATAGAGAAGGTAGATTGAGCATCGAATATTGTACAGAGTTTGGGAAAATAAATGAAATATATTTTCCTTCTTAGGAAAATATAGAAAATGAATAGAAGCTAACAAATTCAACAGAAGTTCCAAAATACAAATGCGCATAATTTAATATGCTGAAGGGGAAAAAAACTCAACTAAAAGAGAAGAACAAAACTCAAGTTAAATTTAAGTTCGCATTAGATCAAGTTAAATCCTCCACATTAGAAAAGTCCAATTTAAGCTTCGTTAACAAATAAAACAAATGAAATTTTCTTGCCCTGATTTTTGGAAAACTTTTTCTTAAACATTCCGAGAATCGGGATGTTACACCATGTTATTTTGAGAAGACATGATTACTTTGATTAGTATGCTTGAAGTATCACCATTTTCATGTTAATATGAACTTTTATTTTGTATCATTTGGATCTGAACATTCATGCCACAATAAAGAAAAGTACATTGAGAATTATGCTAGGTAGCATTCCACATCAAAAATTTCTTTTTTTATCATTTACCTACTCGAGGACGAGCAGGAATTAAGCTTGGGGATGCTTGATACGTCTCCAATGTATCTATAATTTTTGATTGTTCCATGCTATTATATTACCCCTTTTGGATGTCTATGGGCTTTATTTTACACATTTATATCATTTTTGGGACTAACCTACTAACCGGAGGCCCAGCCCGTATTACTGTTTTTTTGCCTATTTCAGTATTTCGAAGAAAATGAATATCAAACGGAGTCCAAACAGAATGAAACCTTTGGAGGCGTGATTTTTGGAATGAACGTGATCCATAGGACTTGGAGTGCAAGTCAAGAAGCAGTCGAGGCGGCCACGGGAGGTAGGGCCCCTAGGGCGCCCCCCCTGTAGGCCCCTCGGGCGGCCACCGACGTACTTCTTCCTCCTATATAAGCCTGCATACCCCGAAAACATCCAGGGAGCCACCTGAAACACAATTTCCACCGCCGTAACTTCTTGTATCCGCAAGATCCCATCTTGGAGCCTTCGCTGGTGCTCCGCCAGAGGGGGAATCGACCACGGAGGGCTTCTACATCAACACCCATAGCCCTTCCGATGAGTTGTGAGTAGTTTACCACAGACCTACGGGTCCATAGTTATTAGCTAGATGGCTTCTTCTCTCTTTTTGGATCTCAATACAATTTTCTCCCCCTCTCTTGTGGAGACCTATTTGATGTAATCTCTTTTTGCGGTGTGTTTGTCGAGATCCGATGAATTGTGGGTTTATGATCAAGTTTATCTATGAATAAAATTTGAATCTTCTCTGAATTCGTTTATGTATGATTGAGTTATCTTTGCAAGTCTCTTCGAATTATCAGTTTGGTTTGGCCTACTAGATTGATCTTTCTTGCCATGGGAGAAGTGCTTAGCTTTGGGTTCAATCTTGCGGTGTCCTTACCCAGTGACAGAAAGGGTTGCAAGGCACGTTTGTATTGTTGCCATCGAGGATAAAAATATGGGGGTTATATCATATTGCATGAGTTTATCCCTCTACATCATGTCATCTTGCTTAAGGTGTTACTCTATTCTTATGAACTTACTACTCTAGATGCAGGCAGGAGTCGGTCAATGTGTGGAGTAATAGTAGTAGATGCAGACAGGAGTCGGTCTACTTATTGCGGACGTGATGCCTATATACATGATCATGCCTAGATAATCTCATAATTATTCGCTTTTCTATCAATTGCTCGACAGTAATTTGTTCACCCACCGTAATACTTATGCTATCTTGAGAGAAGCCTCTAGTGAAACCTATGGCCCCCGGGTCTATCTCTTGTCATATTTGCTCCCAATCTACTTTTATTTGCATCTTTACTTTTTGCATCTATATTATAAAATACCAAAAATATATTTATCTTATCATACTATCTCTATTAGATCTCACTTTCGCAAGTGGCCGTGAAGGGATTGACAACCCCTTTATTGCGTTGGTTGCGAGTTCTTTGTTTGTTTGTGTAGGTGCGTGGGACTTTTCAGGAGCCTCCTACTGGATTGATACCTTGGTTCTCAAAAACTGAGGGAAATACTTACGCTACTATTGCTGCATCACCCTTTCCTCTTCAAGGAAAACCAATGCAAGCTCAAGACGTAGCAAGAAGGATTTCTAGCGCCGTTGCCGGGGAGGTCTTCGCTCAAGTCAAGACATACCAAGTACCCATCACAAACCCATCTCCCTCACATTTACATTATTTGCCATTTGCCTCTCGTTTTCCTCTCCCCCACTTCACCCTTGACGTTTTATTCGCCCTCTCTTTCCCAATCTCCTCCTCTCTCTTTCGCTTGCCTTTTTCTGTTTGCTTGTGTGTTGGATTACTTGTTGCCATAGCGCAAGATAATACCAAATTGTGTGATTTCTCAAATACAAATAATAATGATTTCCTTAGTACTCCGATTGCTCCTCTTAATGATGTTGAGTCTTGTGAAATCAATACTGCTTTGCTGAATCTTGTTATGAAAGATCAATTCGCCGGCCTTCCTAGTGAAGATGCCGCTACTCATCTAAACAACTTTGTTGATTTGTGTGATATGCAAAAAAACAAAGATATGGATAACAATATTGTCAAATTTAAGTTACTTCCGTTTTCACTTAGAGATCGTGCTAAAGTTTGGTTTTCGTCTTTGCCTAAAAATTGTATTGATTCTTGGAACAAGTGCAAATATGCTTTTATCTCTAAGTATTTTCCTCCTGCTAAGATCATTACTCTTAGGAACAATATTATGAATTTTAAAGAACTTGATCATGAGCATGTTGCCCAATCTTGGTAAAGAATGAAATTGATGCTTCGCAATTTCCCTACTCATGATTTGAATTTATGGATGATCATAAAAAAAATTATGCCGGTTTGAACTTTGCTCTAATAGTTATGGAAATTCCTATAATAATTCTTATGGTAATTTCAATAACATGCAATCTGATTTTGAGAATAGTGTGAAAGAATTTATGATTTCTCAAAAGAATTTTAATGCTTTGCTTGAAGAAAAATTGCTCAAAGTTGATGATTTGGCTAGGAATGTTGATAGACTTTCGCTTGATGTTGATTCTCTTAAACTTAGATCTTCTCCTCCTAAGCATTATATCAATGAGTCTCTCAAAGCCATGAGAATTTCCATTGGTGAGTGCAAGGAAAGAACCGCTAGATTGCGTGCGAAGAAAGATTGCTTTATAAAAGCGTGTTCTTCTAGTTTCCATGAAAATAACGATGAAGATCGTAAAGTTATTATGTGTCTCCTATTATATCTATGTTTTGCAATATGAATCTTGATAATTATGGGACTGATGATGAGTCAACTTTACCTAGAAGGCGTCCCAAGAATTTGGAGTTTTTAGATCTTGATGCTAAATTTGGTAAAGTGGGATTGGAGAGGTCACAACTTTAAATAGTATTGAACACACTATCTCGGATTTCAAGGATCTTGATGCTAAATTTGGTAATGTTTTTTTGCCTATTTCATTATTTCGAAGAAAAGGATTATCAAACAGAGTCCAAATGGAATGAAACCTTCGGGTGCGTGATTTTTGGAACGAACGGGATCCAGAGGACTTGGAGTGCAAGTCAAGAAGCAGCCGAGGACTCCATGAGATAGGAGGGCGCCCCCCCTATAGGGCGCGCCCCTGTCTCGTGGGCCCCTCAGGCATCCACCAACGTACTTCTTCCTCCTATATAAGCCTACATACCCCGAAAACATCCAGGGAGCAACCGAAACAAAATTTCCACCACCGTAACCTTCGGTATCCGTGAGATCCCATCTTGGAACCCTCGCCGGTGTTCTGTCGGAGGGGGAATCGACCATGGAGGGCTTCTACATCAACACCCTTGCCCCTCCGATGAGTTGTGAGTAGTTTACCACAGACCTACGGGGCCATAGTTATTAGCTAGATGGCTTCTTCTCTCTTTTTGGATCTCAATACAATGTTCTCCACCTCTATTGTGGAGATCTATTCGATGTAAACTCTTTTTGCGGTGTGTTTGTCGAGATCCGATGAATTGTGGGTTTATGATCAAGTTTATCTATGAATAATATTTGAATCTTCTCTGAATTCTTTTATGTATGATTGAGTTATCTTTGCAAGTCTCTTCGAATTATCAGTTTGGTTTGGCCTACTAGATTGATCTTTTTTGCCATGGGAGAAGTGCTTAGCTTTGGGTTCAATCTTGCGGTGTCCTTACCAAGTGACAGAAAGGGTTGCAAGGCACGTATTGTATTGTTGCCATTGAGAATAACAAGATGGGGTTTATATCATATTGCTTGAGTTTATCCCTCTACATCATGTTATCTTGCTTAATGTGTTACTCTGTTCTTATGAACTTAATACTCTAGATGCAGGCAGGAGTCGGTCGATGTGTGGAGTAATAGTAGTAGATGCAGGCAAGAGTCGGTCTACTTGTCACCGGCGTGATGCCTATATACATGGTCATGCCTAGATAATCTCATAATTATTCAATTTTCTATCAATTGCTCGACAGTAATTTGTTCACCCATCGTAATAATTATGCTATCTTGAGAGAAGCCACTAGTGAAACCTATGGCCCCTGGGTCTATCTCTTATCATATTTGCTTCCAATATACTTTTATTTGCATCTTTACTTTTTGCATCTATATTATAAAATACCAAATATATATTTATCTTATCTTACTATCTTTATTAGATCTCACTTTCGCAAGTGGCCGTGAAGGGATTGACAACCCCTTTATTGCGTTGGTTGCGAGTTCTTTATTTGTTTGTGTAGGTGTCTGGGACTTTTGAGGAGCCTCCTACTGGATTGATACCTTGGTTCTCAAAAACTGAGGGAAATACTTCCGCTATTGTTGCTGCATCACCCTTTCCTCTTCAAGGAAAACCAACGCAAGCTCAAGACATAGCATGCTGCAGTACTTATAGTATTGGTTTGGTTTCTTATACTAACGGATCTCACGAAGGTTTTGTTTGAGTTTTGTGTGATTGAAGTTTTCAAGTTTTGGGTTATCTTACGTTGGATGAAGGAATAAGGATAAGCAAAAGGCTAAGCTTGGGGATGCCCGATGCACCGCAAGATAATATTCACAGAAGTAGCAAGCTACTAAGCTTGGGGATGCCCCTGAGTGGCATCCCCACTTTCTTATAACAACCATCGGTATTTTACTTGAAACTATATTTTTATTCATCACATGATATGAGTTTTGCTTGGAGAATCTTGTATGATATGAGTCTTTGCTTGTTTTGCTTTGTGTTTTAAGTGTTGAATCCTTGCTGGACACACCTTTTTGAGAGAGCCAAAAATTATACTATGCTTGCTCCTATGCTTCACTTAAATTTTTAGAGCCATGGATTTGCTCTAGTACTTACTTATATATTTTTGAGCACGGTGTGCTTTGTTAATTTTGAAGAAATGCTCTCATGCTTCACTTAGATTAGTTTGGGAGTTAGTAAATTTTTAAGAAATTCTATCTTGCTTCACTTAGATTATTTTTAGAGAAAGAAAAAAAAAATATGCTCATGATCTTCACTTATATTTGTTTGAGCTTATCAAAAGTCTCATATGAAAATAGTCCCAAAGTGATAGATATCCAAGGAGGATATAATAAAAAATTCATGAAGATCATTGGACAAAATAAAATTGATTCTTAGTAATGGTTTTGAGATATGACGATATGATATGTGAGTCATGTTGATGAGTAAGCTTTAGTAAGAATATTGATGTTAAGGTTTGTGATTCCCTATGCAAGCACGAAAGTCAGTAGTTATTCAATGAAATTTATATCCTACTTATAGTGCATTATTCGGTGTTACTTATGCTTAATGCTTGGGTACGAGATTTTTTGCTTTTTGGTTGGTCGCTTCTCAATCTTTTTGCTAGCCTTCATTTTTCACTAAGTATGATCACTACTTGTGCATCCAAAACCCTTTAAACCAGTTTTGCCATATGAGTCCACTATACATACCTATATGCGGTATTTCCATGCCGTTCTAAGCAAATTTGCATGTGCCATCTCTAGTGTTCAAAATAAATTTCTCTTTTGTGTGCTCTACTACTCGCGAAGTGGTAAAGGGTAGCCATTATTTTCCATGCTAAATGTGTTATTCTCATGATGAGTGCTTATTCACTTGTCATTGCACGAGAGTACGACAAAGGTACCAAGGATGCCCAATCCTGAAATGAATAATGAATTTACTTTATGTTGTCAAATAATAAATTCCTTGGAAAGTGTTGGTATGGAGGGCACCCGTGGATACAGTTAGCCATGGAAAGTGAAAGTTATGGTGGAAAAAGGAATAAACTTTATTTTCTATTTGGGAACAGCCTATGATGTATCTAGCATGGAAAGTGTTAGGATGCTCCAAGTCGTTTTCGTTGGTGGGAAAAGTATGCCTCTCAAAAATAATTTTTATCTCTCAATTTAAGCTTTGAGCTCTGCACCTCTACAAATCCCTACTTCCCTCGGCGAAGGGCCTTTCTTTTACTTATGCAATTTTTATTTTGAATTTGAGTCTCCCTCTTCTCTTATAAAGCACCAACTAAGGGGCACTATGATCGTATTTGAGCATTGGGTGTAGCTAATATTCGAGTGTGATTCATGAATGGATCAATGATTGAGCATGATGGGCTAGGGATAACTTGCTTTAGTGTTGATATTTTGAAAGACATGGTTGCTTGTTGGTATGCTTGAGTATTAAAGTCTTCATGTCAAAACTAGACTATTGCTTTGAATCATATAAAAGTCCATACGTCTATGCTATAAAGAAAAGAAATGTGATGAACATGTTAGGCAGGATTCCACATCAAAAATTATGTTTTTATCATTTACCTACTCGAGGAGGAGCAGGAATTAATGAAGGAAATATGCCCTAGAGTCAAATAAATTTATTATTTATTTCCTTAATTCATGATAAATGTTTATTATTCATGCTAGAATTGTATTAACCGAAAACTTAGTACATGTGTGAACACATAGATAAAACATATAGTCCCTAGTATGTCTCTACTTGACTAGCTCGTTAATCAAAGATGGTTATGTTTCCTAACCATAGACATGTGCTGTCATTTGATGAACGGGACCACATCATTAGGAGAATGATTTGATGGACATGACCCATCCGTTAGCTTAGCATTATGATCGTTACAGTTTCATTGCTACTGCTCTCTTCATGACTTATACATGTTCCTCGGACTATGAGATTATGCAACTCCCGAATACCGGAGGAACACTTTGTGTTCTATCAAATGTCACAACATAAATGGGTGATTATAAAGGTGTTCTACAGGTGTCTCCGAAGGTGTTTGTTGGGTTGGCATAGATCGAGATTAGGATTTGTCACTCCGTGTTTCAGAGAGGTATCTCTGGGTCCTCTCGGTAATACTCATCATTATAAGCCTTGCAAGCATTGTGACTAATGAGTTAGTTGCGGGATGAAGTATTACGGAACGAGTAAAGAGACTTGCCGGTAACGAGATTGAACTAGGTATGATGATACCGACGATCGAATCTCGGGCAAGTAACATACCGATGACAAAGGGAACAACGTATGTTGTTATGCGGTTTGATCGATAAAGATATTCATAGAATATGTAGGAGCCAATATGAGCATCCAGGTTCCGCTATTGGTTATTAACCGGAGATGTGTCTCGGTCATGTCTACATAGTTCTCGAACCCGTAGGGTCCGCACGCTTAACGTTCGATGACTATTTGTATTATGAGTTATGTGACTTGATTACCGAAGTTTGTTCGGAGTCCCGGATGAGATCATGGACATGATGAGGAGTCTCAAAATGGTCGAGACATAAAGATTCATATATTGGAAGGTTGCATTTGGACATTGGAATGGTTCCGAGTGGTTCAGGCATTTTTCCGAAGTACCGGGAGGTTACCGGAACCCCTCGGGAGAAGTTATGGGCCTTATGGGCCATAAGTGGGAAGCACACCAGCCCACAAGGGGCTGGTGCGCCCCCTTGGGCAGGAGGCTGAATTGGACTTGGGAAGGGGGCGCCACCACCCTTTCCTTCTCCTACTCCCTCTCCTTCCCCTTTCCCCCCTCCGGTAGAAGGAAAAAAGGGTGGGGCCGAATCCTACTAGGACTGGAGTCCTAATAGGACTCCCCTCTCCCTGGCGCACCCCTTGTTGGCCGGCCTCCTCCTCCCCTCCTTTATATATGGGGGTAGGGGTCACCCAAAAGGCACAACAGACAATCTCTTAGCCTTGTGTGGTGCCCCCCCACAGTTTTACACCTCGGTCATATCGTCATAGTGCTTAGGCGAAGCCCTGTGCCGGTAACTTCATCATCACCGTCAA
>NC_057798.1:374644628-374679664 GCF_018294505.1 Triticum aestivum | reverse complement strand
ACACACATGCATGCACGCACCCCCCCACACACACACTTAGACTCCATCTCTCTCTCTCTCTCACACACACACACAAATTAAGACTCCATCTCTCTCTCTCCTCTTTCTCTCTCTCTATCTCTCTCTCTCTCACACACACACCCCACACACACACACTAAAACTCCATCTCACACACACATGCTCTAGGCGGAGCATTTGTTCCTACCACCCTTCATCCAACCTTACCCGTATGATAAACAATCACCTTTATTTACTTGCATAACATGGAAAAATTCCACTTTACTTTAGTAGTCAGCAAACTTATCATCTGTACCCTTATAAAAAAACGAGTTGGCGATGATGGTGTGCTTGCCATCTTGTAATACAGATCGTATGATCTATATCTGATGGATAGAAAGCAAACTATGATAATTTTACAAAAGATACCCACACCTATCTCCACATCATTATCTCCCGCAATCTCATTGCTCAGCAATTAAAGAAGGAATAAGTCTCTGGAACAATCTAGCATGCATGGTGGCCGCTGCCGCCTGCCGGCGCCGTCCATCCCCATGCCTCCGCCCATTCCGACCACCAGTCACCACCACGCTCCACTCCTCGTTGCCTTATCTCTCATCTTTCATTTTTTCGATGACATTCTCGAGATACCAGTTTTCTGATAAAATTCTCGAGATATCATTAGTTTATACACATGGGATTACTCCTGCATGGGTCAATCACAACATATGTTTTGTAAAAAAATGCATATTGATGTTCCGTGCAATGCACGAGAATCTTGCTTATAATTATATAACGCAAATCGCGAGCAGGAAGTGACATTTTTTTGACACAACCACGTTAACATGGCCACGTAAATCACTAGCTAAAGTAAATACCATTATACTTATATCCTGATGCAAAAGGTTGAGTACATGTCCGAAGAGTAGAGTCACACACACGCACTCTGTCTCTCAGAATCTCTCTCACACACACACACCAGTTACGTGACGCCCACTTAAGCAGACATGAGTATGTTACAATTTGTGCACCCACGGGTACACGTGATGCTGCGCATTTATTTAAGCCGGAAGGCAAACCCAAACAGTAGCTGCATTCATTCCCCTCCCGCTGCCCCTTCTCTAGTCGCCGTCGCCCGGTAGCCATGGGCCGGCCGAAGGTAACAACATACGTCATACTCCTGCCGGAGCGGCGCTTTAATATGGAAATTTTAGTGGTCATGCATGCATCTTTTTGTGCTAGCACTCCTATATAAGGGTTGACCGGTCGCTTCCCACGGACGTGCGCGGGCGGTGGAAGAGGAAGGAGAAGGGAAGCGGGCTGTGGAGTAACGTTTTTACCACAATTTCTTAGGAAATTTAGTGCAATAATTGAGTAGTTTTGCAAACTACCAGTACTACACCTGAAACGGTTCAAAACCTATACTCCCTTGCCAGCGCGCGCTTCTCGCGTGAAACGGTCAGCATCGCCTTGGAGTGTCAGTGCCGCATTAATGCCCGGCCAGAGTGGAGGCGACCTCTCACTGACACCGGCTTTGAAGTGGCACGACGACCGAGAGAGAGCGCTTCCCGGTGCACGCGATTGCTCCGCGTCGAGACTGGCCATAGGCCCTGTTTGGATCCATGGGTTAGAGTTAGTTTGAGCTAGTTGGGGGCTCAAATAGCCCTAAAGTATCCAAGCATGAGGGTTTAAATTGGAGCAAGTTGCACCGAACCCACCAAAAAAAACTATCCCACCAAAGAGGTGCTAACTGGAGATAGTTCTCATTGGGACCACTGAAAAATCACTTTTCTCTCTCCATGAAGTGCATTTATTGTCAATCTAAACCTGTCACCCAAATACCTCTTTGGCTACAGTTAGTTCAGGGTTAGTCATGAGTTAGTCTAACCTCTACCTAAGTTAGAGTATCAAACAGGAGCAGTATAGGACATGCAAGTTGCTCAAAGCATAGAGACAAATTCGTACGTGAAAGGATTTATTTTCTTTTTGAAAACGGAACGTGAAAGGAATTTTTTTTAGAATGCTCTTGGCACGTTGCTAACATGTGATAGTTAACCGACCTCAATAGATGGCAGAAACGCCAGCCCGCCGCACTTTGATAGAGATGAGGAGGGAGAAGCAATACAGGCAGCTAGATTACTAGAGATAGGTGTCGCACGTAAGCCAAGAAATATGGTGATAGCGTGGGTTAGCCATGTACTAGTATGATGTAACTACACTGGGCTGCCGTGTTTCGTACTCTTCCAGTCCACTGTGGAGATGATTGGTTAATTTTATATCGCTGAATAATATTAAATATTATGAGTGCAGACGCTCCACCACGAGGTTCCTTGCTCCTTCTCGGTCGTCCGAAATCTATGTTCTTCCACTCTATTTTTTACGTGAGCTTTGTTCATCCTTTTGCCAACACGCGAGACATCTAGCATCAAGGTGCACGTGTTATGCAAGGATCGTTCCATCTATATGAAGAACACGTGGGACTGGAACTACGAGACGGACATGTACCCAGGAGTGGGCGTATGGACCTGAGTAATGTAGCACAGTAAGTGAAGTAGAAAGGCACAAATGGTATGAACATGCGTGGCATATAGGGTGTGTTTGGTTGCGTTCTCATCTCAGCATAGTTGTTCCCTCTTCATGCATGCTCAACTCAACACCCCTCTTCATGCATGCTCTCTTCATGCATGCTTCTAGTGTATTTGTGCTAAACTAGTGTGGACTCATGCACCCTCCATACACTCTACCAAACACCCAAAAGTAGGTCGAGAAGGGAACTCTTGGGCAGCATTTGTCTCTTACTACGTACTACCACTAAATGTTGTACGTGCAATGCACGGTGATGTTATGGAGTACTTGCCTAGGTACTCTACTACTACTATATTAGTTGGAGGCACATATTAACTTTTATATTTGTTTACGTGTATGCCCCGAGACCTTCCAACTAGACGTGTCTTTCTCTCCAGGTCGCACTTTGTATCGTTCATACCACTAAGTACTACTACGTGTGGTCTCCGACCCAGAAGTGGAAGAAGTGGAGACGCTCTACCACTCTATTTTTTTATGTTGGGCTCTACCACACTGTTCATGTCCCACTCCTTTCACTGACGTGTGGGACATCCAGCACGTGCTGTGTTTGGCACCCTTCGCCGTAAGAGTTGAAACACTAGCATTCATCAGAAATAAAAAATAATTATAAATCGGCAGTGATACTATTTTTTTGCGAACCAATCAGCAGTGATACTATACCACGTGGTTTCCTTGCTCCTCGATATCAGAAAGAATACTTCCGTTTGCCAACATGTGGGATGTCGACCATCCTGGTCCACTTGCCATGCACGCAGAACTCCAAGGGAGAGTCACCCAGGTCGTCGCGCCGCAGTAACAATGACTAATGAACTGTCAAATCACAGGCCCACTTCCCACTTTGAAGTTGCTCGGACGAAGGAACCATCATGACTTCGTTGAATTTCGCTTCTTAAAGAAAACTACTGTACCAGCAGTACTGCTAGCTACAATATTTACTCCAACAGAGGCCTCCTTTCGTTCATAGGATAGGAATACGAAAATCATAGGAAGTGAGAAAGAGATGCCATTTGATGCTTAGGATAGGAATTTTTCAATTTATTCTAGGCTAATGTACTAGTAATTTGCTCTAAAAAGTACAGTAGTAACTAGTAGTACTGGTACATGCTCGTACTCAGACACAAACACACACACTAACTGCTAGTACTACTACTTCTCACATGCTGGCCAGACGTCGTCGTTCTCCTTCCCGGCTTTGTCGGCGACACCCCATGTGCTTGGATCTCCGCCGACCTCTCCGCAGCAGTGCGTGTGTCCTTTTCTTTCTTGCGGTGGCAGGCCTCTCTTTTCTTGAGTGCTTTCTGACTTTTCCGCTCCCTCTGTGCGGTTTTGGCCACCTCTTGCTCTACCGCCCATTCGGCCTTGGCATCTTCAAATTCCTCCCACATAGTTGTGAGGTCACGAGCGGCGATGAACCCAGCACGGCGGGATGCCATCGCTTCCCTACCATTTTGTGTGCGGTCGTGGGCGGCGAGGAACTCGGCGCGGCGGGATGCCATCGCTGCCTTACTGGTTAGTGTGCCGCGCGGTGGCATGAACGACGCTTGGTGAGAGCTCTGGTTGGAGTGGCCGGACAATCGTATAGTGCATTGGTTTGTCAAGAGCTCAAGGACAGAAGACGAAGAAAATTAGGATTCCTCTTCAATCCTGGTCATTTATTACCGAGTAAAATGCATTGGCGGTCATCGAACTTGTCTTGATAGCTCACTTTGATCATTGCATACGAGATATGGTTATTATACGGTCACTGGCTCAACGTATAGCTCCGTATTTGTATGGTTGACCAATCAAACAGTCCGCATGCACCTCATCAGCTCGTGTTCTTTATCTATCTACGCGGGCCTACCTGTGAATGGAGAAAGAAATACTGTAAAAACCAAAATTATGCGTATGTGGGGAATCAAACCACGGACTCGTCGCTGCAACGCACCCTCGTCAGCCAAATGAAAATGAAATACTTCGCGTCAAACACTCACGCTCACGCTATCAAAGCATGCTAATGCATGCACGTCGCCCTCTAAATCAAAGTCCTACTCATGGCGCAACGCAAACGGCGAGCCCATCACCTGCACGCCCCGGCGGTGCCTGACATTACTGTTTAGGCATTTGATGGAGCCCTACATGAACGCCGAGCATGTATTCACCTGGCTCAACACCAACGGTCATACTCGGACCGCCTTGCTCATGTATATTGTCCATCACAACGACAATCTATAAAACAACCTAAGCTAGAGAGGGTACTATGGTAGTATGGTACGGAATATGTACTATCGTGAGCGACCGATCTTAGTGCCACTGCACACCGAAACCCCTTCCATTGCTAGCGCGCGCTTCCCGCCTGAAACGGTCACCGTCTCTCCAGAATGTCAATGCCGCATTCACCGGACTTAACTGCAGGTGCAATTGGTGTGTCACTGACATGCGGGCCAGACGCCCATTGGGCTCACATGTCAGTAACCCAAACGCATCTGCAGTTAAGTCACTGAAGCAGCGTCCGCATTCACGCCCGACGAACCTACTTCGGCGCCAGTTGTCCATCCGTCTGCCGCGGCTCATTGCCATCCACCCGCTATATTAACTTGAGCTCCAACTCCTAGCCATAGCCAAAGACCCACACTTATTCTCCTGCGGTCCCTTCCTTCTGTCGGCACCACTTCAACCATGGCCTCTTGGCGCTCCGAAGCTCTCTTGGACGTACTATCGCAGGAGCAGACAAGGGACATCGGCGGCTCCACTCCGGGCGCGCTCCAAAGCTCTCTTCGACGTACTGTCGCAGGAGCAAACGAAGGAGATAGCCGGCACCCCCTAGCCGCCCTCCGCCGCCACAACCACGAAGTCGGCGCGCGTGTGCGGGTGCAACCGGCAGCGAGGAAGAGTAGTACATGGTAGGTCACCGCCGCTCTGGTCCTGGGAAGGCCACTGCTGCTCCACTCAGTCGACGCCAAGCTTGGTGGGTAAACATCGGTGGCCGATTAGCCTCTTGACGGCGACGTGGAGGCGGAAATCTTCAGAACCTTGTGCTCCGGCCGGAGGAGGATGTTATCGAGGCGGATGAGGAGGAGGCAAAGGCAATGGCCGGCTTTCTCGGGTTCATGGCCGGACATGGTGGTCGAGCACCGGCGATCGCTTAGATTAGGTTTATAGTAGGTTTAGTACGGTTTGTGCGAAATATGTAATGAATTTTGTCCAGTTTGTAGGAAAAGTTTTCGAAATGTAATGGATTTCATCCGGTTAATTTGAAATTTGCTTTGTTTGCACGAATTTCATCCGGTTAGTTCATATAGTTGTCAAAAGGTATGCGGGCAGCATCGGATGGCATCCATTAGTGTCCTCAGATAGATGCCGGTGTAAATTTGTGGGCCAGCGCTAGAGATGCCCTAACTATCATGCTATAATCGCTAACAATCCTCCATTATTTGGTAGGGAACAGTTATCCCTTGATCAAAATCAGATCCGCGGTGTTTCGCACTCCTCCCACATAAGAGTGTAAACTCTTGCTTACATAAAAATGGAGCAAGTGGACGACACTGTAGCACGTCATATCACTCGAACTAGCCCGCCTAACGAGCGGGAAAGCACCACCCTCGTCATTTTGTTCTGGATTTCTATCGATTGATCGCGCGAAAATGTTACGCTTTGCAAGCTCTAAAGGAAAAGGCGGCACACTTACGACTCGTACGCGTCGCAACCCCGACAGTCCGGCTCGCACGCTGCTCACCAGAGGGGACATGCATTGTCTTGCAATTTCACTTACATGTGGGACCGTAATTGGATAAATCGTCGATAGCCGAAATCTAATCGCTCGGTGGGCATCGGCTGAGAAGAGAGAAACGGGGGAGGAAGAAGAGATCGCCCGCCCGCCGCGCACGGACTCCAAGAAATATATGGTGATAATGTGAGGTGGGCCATGCTGGAGTCCGGACCGCTTCCGGAGCCCGCTCTCACCGCCCTGGCCCCTCAAGACGCCAGCTGCCCGCTGCATGCATAGCAAGTAGTCCCCGCTTATGTGGAGGAGAGAGAGGCATTGACAAAGTCAAGGAGTAACAGTGGAGACAATAGCTTTCATCAAAAATAAACAATGAATACTCGTTGCTCGTCCTCTATATCGGAAAGAATACTTTCATTCACAGACATGTGGGACGTCGACCATCCTAGTCCACCTACCATGCACAAAATTATCCTGGTCTACCCCGGTCGTATCGCAGGCCCATCCTTTCCCACTGTAAGTTGTTCGGACGAAGGAACCATCATGACTTCGTTGAATTCCGCTTCTTCAAGAAAACTTACTGTATCCGCAATACTGCTACCACATGCGAAGACTGGACGGCACTGTACCACATCATATCACTGAAACCCACTAGGCCAAACTAGCCCGCCTAGGTCATCTATTTTGGAACGGAGGGAGTACGTCTCTCCACTGCTATGATTTTGTGTTGCATGTTGTCTGTACTTTTGCTATGATTTTCCTACCCTATGAACCAAATGAGGCCTTAATGTATGTTGACTATTGTCTAATCGATCGCTAAGCCTACAATTTTAGGAGCTAGGGCTATTGGTCGATCGACGAGGTATAAGTATAAGCGTACCACGAGCTCATCAGCCCCAATGTTTCTCTTCGATGAGTGTTTTGCAAGTATTATAGCTCGCATAGTAGCTAGCCAACTAACACCAAGAATCATCAAACAAGCCCTTCTGATATGATAAACAGTTCAAACTTACATCTAAGCATGCCATATATTACATCAAAAGCTGGTGAGGATACATCTGTTTCCATAACCCGGAGAGGGTTCGCATGATTCATCGCATGATTCACTATCAAACAAAAGTAGCAAGATCCGCCCACACAAGACAGTGCACTAGCCCTAAGATGGTTTGATAACACACATCGTTCTGGTAATTAAACACAGGGCAATGCAAACTACCCTAAAGGATTAGCGCGACCAACTACTTCTTGTCATCGATCTCTCGGGCAATGACCACAACACGGACATCGGCATGGGAATCGATTTCTGGGGCGATGTCCACAGGACTGACCGCGACATCGGAATCGATCTCTGGGGCGCTGTCCACAGGATGGACAGCGGCATCGGAATCGATCTCTGGGGCGATGCCAACAGGACGGGCCACGACATCGGAATCATCAAGGACAACCACCGGCACCTGCACAACCCTAACATATTAGCAAGAACATTGCAAATAATCAAAAACCACAATTATGGTAATAAGCCATTATTTTTTACCTTGTGCAGCTCACCGGGGGATCTCATCCCTCCGGGGGCCATCTCCTCGTCCTCGATGGGGGCCATCACCTTGCCAGGGGAATACTGCTTCTCAACGGCGACTATCTCTTCAAACTCGGTCTTGAGCCTCACATAGGTGGAATCAGAGTTCCTGGGGTAGGCATGGTGGGGCCCTTGCTGTTCTTCCAACTTTCTTTGAGGAGTTCGTCCGCCAACATCCTCAACTCTTTGGCCAGTGCTTGTTTCTTGGAGTTCTTCATCTCCATGGGTTGGCCCGCCAACATGGTCAACTCGTTGGTCGGTGCTCGCTTCCTGGAGATCGCTGTCTCTAGTGGGTTGTCCACCGACAACTCTTTGCCTAGTGCTCCAGGATCCATCAATGAACTAACAAACAAAAAGCAATTGAAAGGAAACCACAATCGCAATGAAAACGGGAAAAGAATAGGATGTGAGAATCGGTCGGTGCTTTGCAACAAGAAGATTATTGGAATGAAAATATAGCAGCATAACTGATTCGCCCACCTTTCCTTCGTCAGTACAGAAGAAAAATGGCAGAAGTGAGTAGCCTGGAGTGAGGTTTTCTTCAGGAAAGGGAAGAAAGGGCTTGAACGAGCGTTCCAATGAAATGATGGTTGCTTCATCCAGTCCAACTTGGAGGCCACCTTACCACTGCTGGTAAAGGTGTGGGTTTTGTGATATGACGGGTCATGACAGCCACACCGGGGTGACAGGTGAGTCTCGACTGTAGCACCTCGTTGTGATTTGGTGGATGGCACGCGGGCCCAGATGCTTTGAAATGTCCCACATGTAGATAGAGCGGCTAGTCATATAGGAGTGCTCAATATTGTGCACCGCGACCAAGGCGGAGAGGAAAATGAGAGAACTACATAATTAGTGCATGAGTTTAATTAGGGTAGTTTTGTAAAGTACGAGATACAGTACATTCCTCCAATCGCAAAATGCCTTGGTTCATGAGATTTAAGATTTGAGCCCTATAAACCGGAAGGGAGGGGGTACTGCACACGGTGTAGTCTAGTCACTTGTTGAAATCTCTAGAAAGGTAAATACTCCTTTCCGGTTTACAGGTCTATACTACTCCCTCCGTCTAGTTGTGTAAGTCATCTTACGAAAACCAAATAGTCCCAAAACACTTAGGCGTGGTGCATTAACTTCTACCTTCTTTCTTGTTCTTGACATATCAACCAATAAGAGATGAGAGGTGTGCTTGCTTTTAATGACTTGCAATGGCTAGTTCATTGCATGGAATGCTATTAATTAGCAAATAAACATTGGTGACCCTAGGAGGAAACGGTGCTAAGCGCGTGGACCTATGCAAAATGAGTATCAACCAATGTATAATGGAGTTTAATTGTTAAACAATAGCAATTTTGTCTCATGCAAGAGCCTGGCTAGTACTCCAAGGAACCGCACCACGCGAGCGTTCGCAACTGCCACGTTCGGTTTGCGCTTGGCTCTTCGCCTCTTCGAGAAGAGGAACAATGATGTTACTCCTACTTCTACAGTATCGAATCCACTGTTGCATGTCCATCCACCTGGTGCGGCAGGGATAGCGTGTAGCAAAAGCTTCTACTTACTGCTCCTTCCTTTGCATCTATGACAGGTGGGCCCAACAGGTGGTCGGCCATCCTGTCATGCAGCCAAAGGCAGGTGCAGTTAAGGCACCGGAGCTCAATCCGCGAGGGAGAGGGCGTCGTAGTAATCAAATTTCTCGGTCTTGTACGAGTTGACGCGACACATCAAAGCACTACACTCGATAAAAGTCTTTTTACACATTTCAAATGGTCTAATTCGTATGTAGGAGTAGACATATTCTGCTTCGTATGTAGTCACTTGTTGCAATCTCTAAAAAGACTTATATTTGGAAACGGAGGGAGTACAACGCATGCATGCATGCCGTGACTTTCCTTTTGATACTTGAATGAGTTGGTTTGATGCACCTTGCCAAATTTTTACTATAAATTTAACTAACCAAATTTTCATGCATGTCACAAAAAATTACGGGGCTGTTTGGATTGTGACTATGTTTGTCTTATGTTTCCACATCATTTTTCCCACACTTTCCACACTTGCCTAACCCGAGTTGCTCAAATTGTTAGACACACTTTGGCTTGCCTAAGGGAATCTTGCCACAATTTTTGTGTCTATGACATGTGGGGTTCACTCGTAATAAAAAAATTCTTGTCTTAGGTGTGGCAAATAAAAAAGACTTATATTTAGGAACAAAGGGGGTAGAAAATATAAATAATAATGCATGTTGGGGCAACCCACGTTTCCGCTAATTTTAGCCGTGGTCTTGTTCACAATTTTTATGAGGGGGTGGTTGTTCATTTAATGGAGGGACTTGTAGTACCAGACTTGAACAATACAAAGTGCGACCTGGCACACCATAACACCACTTGGAACAAGCGGGTAGCTATCTCAAAAAACAATCAACAACTAAAAAACCGCAACCTGGCATGTAGTAGTACACAATTTTAAACGATTGTTTTGATGGAGTGAAAAAGGAAAACTACCCCACTACTTATATATAGGCCGGAGCCTCCGCGCTTGCTTGCTAGGGTTGCTCTATTCACACACTCTCATCCTCTCCAGATCTAAACAAGATAGGGGTAGTAACACTGTCTTTCTCCCTTCAAAAAACACTGGCTTTCTATCCTCACCGCTAGTTACAGATCCGGACGTATCCCCCTCCGCCGATGAAGGGGAGGAGGGGCAGCGTTTAGGCCGTCGTCGACAGCAAGGGAGGAGACCCACTATCGGCCGCACTGTTATCTCTGGCCGAGCACCGGCGCGGGAGGTTCTCCGATCCCTTCGTCGTTGCCTGTGGGCGGATCCGGCTTCCCGCCGCCCACCTATCCACATCCCGACGACCTTCAGGTATATCTTCATTCGAAACCGCCTTAGCTCTACTTCCCCAGCTCGCTATGTTGCTGCATGTGCATCATTTTCTACCTCTCAGCCCATCTCGATCGGATGGTCCAACGTCACCTTTTTTTCTATTGTTAGAGGTAAAGCTACTTCATGGAGTCGAATCTTGTACTCCCTCCGTCCAAAAATACTTGTCATTGAAATAAAGTGGGGGTGGGGGAATTTAGTATGTACATCGGACTTGGTACAAACAGGAAGGAAAGGGGATGAAAGTAGTACAGACTGGTCATCCAACCGGTCTCCTGTTCGAAAAGGGAAATATAGGGGTAACATTGTACACAGTGGTATGACTAGGACTAGATTTGCTATCCACACATAGGAGTAGGTGGCTAGAGTGAACAAAAATGGGACCAACCCAGATATGTTTCTTGGATGTTTATTTCTCGGGGCAACAAACTATGAATCACCACTTTATGCCCCTGTTTACGTACATGGTGTTGTACTGCTGGTGCACCCACTGTCCCATGCCCTTATACCAAATATTTAGGCTCCGGTCGGAATAAAGGGGCAGAAAACATAGGTCTTGATGAAAATAGAGGAATAGGAAAGGAATGTAGGTATAAAACTATGGAACAGTGAACCGGAGGAAAGTCTCAAGAGAAAGTGTTCGGATGGACTACGAAATGTACAGATTTGTTTCTTTAGAGTAGCATGCTTGGCAGTATGAGATGCTATTTGTTTATTCAGCTGCACAGTGACTACTCTTGTCCTCACCTCACGTACCACACATAGGTTGATTTTTTTTATTCCGGCAAACACAGCACAGCAACCTGTCTAACGCGTGGCAGCGAGCGCCTGCCTCGGGCTTCCGCCCAAAAAATGAGCAGTGCGTGGATGTTTCTAATCTGATGGAATCAGTACTACCAGACCAGCGTTCCTATGAAACACTATTCACCTTTCCCGTGTTCCGAACGGTTGGAAGGGAAAGAATACCGTAGGAATTGTGTTCCTACAAAAATCATGCACCAAACCTGTGAACCGAACGCAGCCTTAGCTGTTCTTAATATAATGTCCCTGGTAAAAATGAAGCCATGCCACTATTTTTTCCTGTAATTGTTTGAGACTCTGACAAGTTTAGCCAAATGTTTTTGCCTGTAATTGTTTGAGACTCTGACTGTTTCCTCTGTGCCTTTTTGTGCAAATAGGGATATCCAATTCACCTGGTTGCTGTTGTGACCTTTTGGTGCACTGCACAAAACTCTTCTTAAAAGAAGTGACTTTTGTGTTGTTTAACTGGAATGTCAGAATGGAACAGTTGGTTCATTTTGGTGGAACTACACAAAGGGAGATCTGTGTTCCAATCCTCATCATCCATATTGGCGCCATTACCTTCCTTTAGGTAAGAATGATATTTAATGCATGTGTTCATCTCTATTTTCCGACTGCCATGAGAAAATAATGCTATTTTTTTACTAGTACACTTGTACTCCCTCACTGACAAAACCAATTCTGAATTAGAAGGCCAATGATGTACTTGGTTTCACCAACTGGTGAGGAGAAAGAGAAACAGTGCATGAAGAGGAGGAAGAAGAAGAATAAACAGTGCCAAGGCGATCTTGCTGAAGCCAGAGGCCTCAGTCGAGGCTATTCAAGGGCTCCGGCAACGACTACCTTACATGTGAGACGATCCTCCAGGGAGCCCTTCCACTTCTACTGTCTCACTTAATTAATTAGGAGTAGTTAAGTACCACTAATTTATTACTGCCTAATTTTCCTGTTGGAGTTAAATAAATCTTTAGTAGGACCCTATGTTGAATCATGTACGTGTGAATGTTTGTCTATGGAGGTGAATCATGTGGTGGAGCAGGGAGGGAATATTATTAGTGTCATGGCATAATAGTGCTATTGTTTTGCATGTCAATTTATTGCCATTGGTTCAATGGGGCAATGTTTTGCGTATTGTCCATCATGAATTTGATGCTACTGTTTGAGTAATATGCTAATGTCTTCCTATCCTTTCTCACTAAGCTAATGAAGGTTTCACCTTGTTCCTACTTGTGCGAACAGGGATCATGTTGTGCCAATCATACATTTTAGTGGAACTACACAAGACAATACAATGAACTGTATCCCAGCCAGTGCTTTAACTCTGCTGGAACTTCTTGATAATCTTTCGATATAATCTCAGCACTGGTAAACAAGAGTGATTTCAACCATACATTTGAAGTGCACAAAAATATATACTATTGTGTGATTCCAGTGAGTGCTTTATCATCGCTTATGGGACTACATGAATAAGCTTTTTTTCTCAGGTTGGTACGGGCCTAAGGCCTTCATCCATATTAGTTTGCTGTCATCTCTATTTGTATCGTGCTACTGTCATGAGAAACCCCTTTATCTTTGCACTTTTAAGTTTTGCAACCTATGATAAATGGCAATGCTTTGAGTGTTGAGTTTAGCTAATTGGCACTGATTAAATAAACTAATACCTCTCTTTAAGCAAGACTACTATGTTGCTAACTTTACCCATTAAGATAATGAGGGTGCTTCTATTTGTTAGTGTATGTTTCATCAACTAGTCCCACTATTATAGTAATCTCACTCTCTCAATATATGTGCCAACATGGATGCTCGATTTTGATGGAACTGCACAAAAACTTTGGGTGCTTCATTGCCTCGACAGCTTCCGTCCTTTCCTGTCAGTCGCTAATCTCCGCTTTCTTTCTTCCTTTGTTGTCAGTCACTTGGCTTATCTCGGCTTCCAGTCAAAGGAAATAGTAATTGATATGCTACCTCACACAGGTTGGTACTGCTCTTTATCCTGATTATTGTGCCTGTCATATGTATTGATAATTTGGTATTGTGCTACTATTTGCCGATTTCAGAAAGGAGTAATTTGGAGCCTAAACTCGCAGGCAAATCATTACATCGGGTGATTTCAGTAGAACTGCACAAAATGATCAGATGGACGGGTACTTATGCTGCTGCTATGTACTCCGAAGTTCACTCAGATAAGCATCGATGTTGACAAGAAGTGCCTATATTCATTCGAGTATCAACCGGCGTCAACCAATTGTCAAACTCCAAGTATTAGGAGAGTGAACGCCAAAAATATTGCTTCGTGCATAGCCCAGAAAAACGCAGTCCAGTCTTTGGTCCCAACTTGTGCCTTTTGGTTATCGGCACATATGGTAGCGAACTATATGGCATGGAGTCTAAAGATTCCAGACAAGTTGGTTGACGTGTATATTCATCTGGCACTTAATCAGTCTGCATGCCAAGGATGCTCCATTTCAGTTGAACTGCACAAAAAATTTGGGTGGTTCATTTTCTCAACCGCCTCCTTTCTCGTCTGCAATGTAGAATTTTGGCGAGATACAGGACCAAGATGAGCCAGTAAACTAGTTGGATGAAAGTAGTGGCCAAGTTGCTCAAACCTCCCACGGCACGAGGCCACTATTTGAGGATAAACCTACAAGCAAAGTTCAGATTGTCTGTGATGCCTCTTATGTACTCAAAAGTTTACTCGTACAAGAACTAATTTTAGCAAGAAGTACCTCCGACTGAACACCATTTACCAGTCTGTACCCTAGGTAATTAAAGTTCGTCCATGGATCATATTGGTTGTGATCTCAATCATTTGGATGCATAAACATACTGAACATGTGTATATCTGAATCTTTTTTGTGAATTATGTATGAATATTGTCGTGTGATCTATCAATCATTTGGATGCATAGATATGCTGAGCTTGTGTATATATGAATCTTTTGAGTTGTTGATAGGGAATGTTGGCTATGAATATGAACGTGTCCTGTGAACCTGAGTTTGATATGAATGTTTACCTTTTTTGTTGTATTTGTGTGTGAACTTGTTAGTATGCCTATTGTGGGGTATAAAACGCAGGTCTCTTATAAAAGTAATGTTGTGTCCAATTTATTTTGAGCAATAACTCGCTAATTTCTTAATTATATATATATATAAATTGTGCCTCTCTGGTTTATTCTTTGATATTAATTGCTCCTTCTAACATAACATTATATATATAACAAGCCCACCTAATACGTGTATTTCAAGGAAGTGCAAATGGGCTGGGATTTCTTAGAAAATATAAATGGGCCTGATTGATGCGAAATTATTTGTTCACCCAGCCTAGCAAATGGACTGTACATTCTAGAAAACATGGGTTAAATATATGCCACATTTTTGCAGGCTGACAAGTGGGCCAATAGGTCGAAGCCTACGCAGGGCGTTGTCAACTTGGTCAACAAATGATTCTGTCATCCACAACCATTGGATTTATATCCAACGGCCGGCATGCACCTTCAATCTCTCGTCTTCTTCCTCCAGTGTCACCGGGACCGCCTGGTCCAGCCTCCGGCGGCTAGCGGCTCTGCTTAGCACGCATCGCTGCAAAGCGCTACCCCACCGCCGGCCAGGCTATCCCTCCACCCCTCGACACCTCCTGTTATTCTCCATAGACTACAACCCCACACCGCAACAGAACCAGTTATAACCCTTCTCCTCCTCTCAATTTGCGACTCCACTGCCGCGTTTTCCCACCTCTGAGTCATTCCCATCCGGGGCCTCGCCGTCGTCCACCGCCTCACTGTGTTCGGTGCGGCATGGTCAACAAACGAGAGTCATCGGAAGAGGACTGTACGTGGAGAGCCTGACGGCTGGGACCCACGAGGTCCATGGTCGCACGCAAGGAAAGTTCCTCCTTATTAAGCTGAAAAAATGTTTCCTCCACCTGACAGCTGGGACCCACCGGCTGTATCTTCGCACAGAAGGAAGTACCTCCTAGTTTTGCGAAAAAAATTATTCATCCCGTTGACAGCTGGGACCCGTCAGATTTGGTGACTGACTTATGGGCCTACTAAGCAGACGTGTATGCACGGCTTTGTCAACTTAATCAACAAATGATTCTAGCAGCTGGACCATTAGATGTTAATCCAACAGCCGTGCTCCTTCTTCAACCTCTGTTCTTGCTCCTGTCTCCCGTGGGCGGCACAGCGGCTGTGCTGCCGCGCACCCGAACCAGCGAAGTTTCCCACTCTTCTCCCTCTGCGACTGCACTGCCCCGTCTTCCCAATCTCCAGGTCGTTCCAGTCTGGGTGCGCTCGACACGGTGTGGTCATCGTGGTCAACAACCGAGAGTCATCGGAAGATGACTGTACGTGAGAGGCTGACAGTGGGGACGCACCACGCCCATGGACGCATGCATGCAACGGAACGCGGCGAGGTCAACATGGTCAAGGAACGACTTCCATCGGAAGTATACTGTACGTGGAGAGTCTCAGCTGGGTCCACGGCCGCAGCAAGTAAGTGCCTCCTTATTACGCGGAAAATAATGATTCTTCCAACTGACAGTAGGGACCCACTGGACGGGCCACCGTATTTTGTGAAAGAACTTTTGCCCCCTGACTGCTAGGACCCACCTGACGGGCCACCGTATTTCGCGAAAAAAACGTTCCCCCCGCTGTCAGCTCGGACCCACCGGAAGTGCCTCCTTATTACGCACAAAAAAATGAATACTCCCCCTGCTAGCTGGGACCCACCTTGGTGGGAGGCTGACTTGTGGGCCTACTAAGTTGACAGGGATGAAGGGCTTTGTCAACTTAGTCAATATGAACGATTCTAGCTCCAGTGACCGTACGATGTCCATCCAACAGCCGTAGTGCTTCTTCAACCTCTGGTCTTCTTGCTCCAGCCGCCCAAACCAGCGTCGGTCGTGCCTCATGCTCCAGCCTCTCGTGGCCGGCTGTGCTGCCGCGGAGGCCTCACCGCCCCCTACTATTCCCACTGTTGGCCAGGCCCTGCGGTGACAGCAGCCTCACACCACAGCCGAACCAGTGAACCCTCGTACTCCTCTCCGCGCGGGCTTCCACTGTCGCGTCTTCCCCGGCTCCACGTCGTCCCCTTCCTAGGCCTCGCCGTAGTCCACCACCGTGGTGCTCTCCGCGCGGCATGGTCAACGTGGTCAAGGAACGACTTCCATCGGAAGAGTACTGTACGTGGAGAGGCTGACAGCTGGGTCCACGGCCACAGCCCAGTTTTTTTGTGATTTGCCAAGTAAGACGCTTTGTCAGGCCTCTTGGGATGCAAATCTTTCAAGAGGAGGAGAGCTTTCATTCGGTTGGCCGAGAAAATGGCCCATCAGTAATGAGAAATGGGCTGTACATTTTTAAAACACATCAAACCGGCAATTAGTTTCAAATATCTTTTTTTTCATTTTGAGATTTTAAATTACATTAATTTTTATGCGTGGAGAATTTGTTGGATTTCATATTGATATACATTTATTTTTAAAATCAGTTTGAATGTGAGTCAAAATTTCGGGATTAAAAACAGTTCGGACCGCACCGGAATATGCGAAATTTCGTATAATTTTTTAACCGTGGCCACACTATGGTCTATAATGCTAACAAAAAGAATATGGGCTCCAAAAAAACCTTAAGAATTAGCAAATGGGCTGTAAATTATTAGAAATAATGGCAGATGGGCTGTATGCTATTTTCCACAGATTTGAGGCTTCCTAAAAAAGGTTGACGCACCAGCAGTGACTGTTGGATGGCCATCCAATGGCCATCGTGCTTCTTCAATCTCTGTTCTTCCTGCTCCAGCCGCTCAAACAAGCGTCGGTGGGACTGCCTGCTCCCTCCTTCCCGCGGTCGGCTCTGCTGCCGCGCAGGCCTCACCGCCCCACCGTACTCCCATCACTGGCCTAGCCATCCCTCTACTCACCCACACCTGATGTTATTCTCCGGCGACGGCAGACAAACCAGTAAACCCTCGTACAATCATACTCCCCTCCGCGCGGGAAGCAACTGCCGAGTCTTCCCTGCCTTCGTGTCATTCCGTTCCTAGGCCTTGCCGTCGTCCACTGCCCTGGTGCTCTCGGCGTGGCCTGGTCAACATGGTCAATGACCGACATGCATTTGAAGTGAACTGTACATGGAGAGGCCGACAGCTGGGTCCACGGCCGCACGCAAGGAAATGCCTCCTTATTACGCGCAAAATAATGATTCCTCCACCTGACATCGGGACCCACCGAAAGGGCCTCTGTATTTCGCGAAAAAATGTTACTGCCGCTGACAGCTCAGCCCACCAGTTATATCTTCGCACGCAAGGAAGTGCCTCCTTATTACGCACAAAAAAATGAATACTCTTCCTGTTAGATGGGACCCAGTATAGTGGCAGGCTGACTTGTGGGCCTACTAAGTTGACGGGGATGGAGGGCTTTGTCAACTTAGTCAATATGCACGATTCTAGCTCCAGTGACCATACGATGTCCATCCAACGGCCGTAGTGCTTCTTCAACCTCTGGTCTTCTTGCTCCAGCCGCCCAAATCAGCGCCGGTCGTGCCTTGTGCTCCTGCCTCCCGTGGCCGGCTGCGATGCGGTGGAGGCCTCACCGCCCCCTACTACTCCCACCGCTGGCCAGGCCATCCCTCTACTCACCCACACCCCTTGTTATTCTGCGGCGACGGCAGCCTCACACCGGAGCGAACCAGTGAACCCTCGTACTCCTCTATGCGTGGGCATCCACTGCCGCGTGTTCCCCTGGCTCCGCGTCGTTCCCTTCCTAGGCCTCGCCGTCGTCCATCGCCCTGGTGCTCTCGGCGCGGCGTGGTCAATGTGGTCAAGGAACGGCTTCCATCGGACGTGGTCTGTACGTGGAGAGGCTGACAGCTTGGTCCACGGCCGCAGCAAGGAAGTGCCTCGTTATTACGTGCAAAATAATTATTCCTCCACCTGACAGCAGGGACACACCGGACGGGCCACCGTATTTCACAAAAAAACCGATTCGCCCCCCTGACTGCTGGGACCCACCAGCTACATCTTCGCACGCAAGGAAGTGCGTCCGGGCAAAAAAACCCATTCGCCCCCTGACTGCTTGGACCCACCAGCTAGATCTTCGCACGCAAGGAAGTGCGTCCGGGCAAAAAAAATGATTCGCCCCCCTGACTGCTGGGACCCACCAGCTACATCTTCGCACGCAAGGAAGTGCCTGACAGTCGGGACCCACCTGGTCGAAGCGTACGTAGCGTTGTCATTCTGGTCGCGAACGTGTACGTACATATACACTGGTCGATGTAGAGGCGCGCATGTGTCGTAGTAGAGGCGCGTACATGTCGTAGTAGAGGCACGCATGTACACATACGTACAACGACCAGGGTGCAAGAAAGAAAATACGGCCACGTACATACATACGGCGGGGTCTCGAACGCCTACTCGCGCATACGTACGGCCAGGGCTCGTGTACATGGCTGGGTCAGAACAGAGCAACAGAGTCATCGTCTTCATGGGGAGGCAACGGAATGTGTTGTGTTCATGGGGAGGCAACGGAATGTGTCGTGCTCATCGGGAGGCAACGGAATGCATGGGAGCCAACCGGCTGGGTCGGAACGGAATGCATGGTCGTGTTCATCGGGAGGGCTTGGACGGAACAGGCGATGGAAACGAGGCCTGGCATACCGCACAATGGAGGAAACGGACCTCCTACGTTCGGAACGGGGTCCTGTTGATCGGGAGGGGTGTGGCGTACTGCAAAATGGAGGAAACAGACCTCCTACGGTCGAAACGGGGGTCCTGTTGATCGGGAGGGGTGTGGCGTACCGCAAAACGGACGAAACGGACCTCTTACGGTCGAAACAGGGGTCATGTTCATCGGGAGGGGTGTGGCGTACCGCAAAACGGACAAAACGGACCTCCTACGGTCGAAAGGGGGGTCCTGTTCATCGGGAGCGGTGTGGCGTACCGCAAAACGGGACTCCACGGGATATTGTTCATCTCCACCGTCGACCTCCTCCAGCTTCCACGGGCTACCGTCGACCTCCTCCAGCCTCCACGGGCTCCTGCTCATCCAGCCTCCACTGCGCGCTACTCCACCGGCTCCTGTTCAACCACCCCTCCACGGGCACCCCTCCATCGTCTACTGTTCATCCAGCCCTCCACACCACGGGGTCTTGTTCAACCACCCCTCCACGGCCACCCCTCCACCGTCTACTGTTCATCCAGCCCTCCACAGCACGGGGTCCTATTCATCCAGAGGCAACGCCACCACTCATTGTTCATCCAACCCCCCCCTCCCGCAACGCTCACTGTTCATCCAATCAATCGGCTTCAGTTAGCAGTAGTAGCGAAGGAATCGCTCAATCGGGTTCAGTTAACATCCATCGATCGATCACTCGGGTTCAGTAACGCGTAGCCTACAGTGCAATCGCTCGGGTTCAGTTAGAGCCCAACGCCTCGCTTGGGTTCAGTTAGAGCCAACGCCTCGCACGTGTATGAGAGAAACGCGCATCGCTCGGCCCCCGACCTCCCACCGTAACCGGCAACTCCCTGAAATTTTCCTCCCCCTCGCTTCTACCACGGTTTTTTCATCATGGACGGCCCAAAGAATGTCATGCAGCTGCGTCTCCGGCCCGCCCAGGACGAAAAGCCCATTTTCTGTCATGATTTTTTGTCATAGAAGTAGGAGCCCACCACATCTATGATGATACCGGGTTTTGTCACAATTATCGTCATAGAAGTGTCATATGTATGACATAAATTTTTTTGTTCGGCCCAAAATGTCACGGATGTGTCTTTTTTTTGTAGTGCTAGTGCCGGGCGGCAGAGGATCCAGTTGTAGGGCAAGGGGATCTCGGCTACATCGAAGATAATCCTCTCCGTCCTTTGGTTCAGCTCACCTCTGAACTTCACAGGCAGCGTGACCTTTCCTTTCGGTTGGCTCCTCCCCGGGTTGACCCCTTGGAACGTGCCCATCTCCTTGAGGTCTCCATCAGGGATTTGCAGCCTCTTGATCACAACGGGCGAGATCAAGTTCAGACCGGCCCCGCCATCAACCAGCATCTTCGTTACCTTGAGGTTGCGGATTGTTGGTGAGACCAACAACGGCAATCACCCGACCGCAGTAGTGCGGTCAGGGTGGTCCTCGGTGTCGAAGATGATAGGTGTGCTGGACCACCTCAGCGGCTTCCGTGCATCAACGACGGCTCCACCGCTGTGATCTCACGCGCCCACTGCTTGAGCTGGGGTGGGATGTATGCAGCAAGGCGCCACCATCGACGCACATGGCTTCTGTGGCTTTCTAAAACTCATGGTCACCGGACTCATCGTCCTCGTCATGATCATCGTCTTCCTGCTTCTTATCGCGGCCCCGGGCGGGCCTCTCCTGCTGACTGTCCTTGCCGCGGCGGCCCCCTTGGCTGCCATATTTCTTGCCGGATCCTTCGGCACCCTCCTGGCCTTTCTCCTTGTCCCGCTGTTCGTACTCGGCTTTCTGCTTCTCAGCGAGCAGCTCTACCTGCCGCCAGTTCTGGAGATCGTGGCCTTTGGTGCGGTGGATCTTGCAATACTGCTTGTCGGAGCCCCTGGCTTATCGGCAGCCGCCAAGGCCCGGCAAGCGGCACACCCGGCAACCTCCTTGCCGGGGTCACTTGCCTTGGGTTTCTTGGTGGCGCCGGTATCGTCGGACCCCTCGACGACAAGCACGGTCTTGCTCCTGTGCTTCCTGTTACGTTGCCGGCCCTTTTTCACCGGGGTGGCGGTATCATCCGTGGAGTCGGTTTCCGCGCCGGCGTCTTCGTCGGGGTACTTCCTTCCCTCTTTAGCACGAGCGCACCGATCGGCTAGAACATAAAGTTCGGCCACATCCCTGACCTTGTTCATTGCCAGCTCTTCACGCATCTTACGATTGCGCACATTCTGATGGAATGCACTGATCATGGTGGCAGGATGAACGTTGGGGATGTTGTACTGCACTCGGCTAAACCTTTGTATGTACTTGCGCAAGTTTTCTCCTTCCATCTGGGGGATGATATGCAGATCACTCGCCTGGCCATGAGCTAGGTGGCCTCCGGTAAAGGCGCCAACAAACTCATGACACAGATCCGCCCAAGAAGAAATGGAGTCTACCGGCAAGTGCATCAACCATGACATAACATTGGGCTTGAGTGCCAACGCAAAGTAATTGGCAAGCACCTTGTCTTCACGGGCCCCAGTAGCTTGCATCGCGATGGTGTAGATGCTGAGGAACTCCGACGGGTGAGTCTTGCCGTTGTACTTTTCGCCAACGTCGGGCTTGAACATGCGGTGGGAGGGCCACTGGAACTACCGCCGCTCATGGGTGAAGGCCGGACAACCCACCTTGTAAGGCAAGCCACCATAGCCTCTCGGTGCTGGATGGTCCGTAGTGGCACCCCGCCCGCCTGTCCGACTGGTGGCGCGCGTCACGTCGGCGCTCGATGGTGGTTCGAGCGTTTTCATGAACTCGCTCCTGAAGAACTGGGCGTTGGTCGCGGTGGGTTCGCGGGTCGGACGATGCTATGGAGATATCATCACGAGCGTCGTCACGACGGACCGATACCCGCGGTGGTCGGGATGGAGGAGGGGAGTGCACCGTGGCCGCCTCGCCTCCGGCTCGGCCTCCGCTGGCACGCAGTGGTGAAAGTGCATTATATCGACTAGAGGGGGGGTGAATAGGCGATTTTTATGAATTCTTCACTAAGGAATTTGCTGGTGAGGAAATTCCTAAATGAAGAACTACTTGCAGCGGAATAAGTACTCAAAAGTAAACACAGCAGAATACAAACACAGTCATCATGATGAAATGAAGACAAGCACAGAGATAGAAAGCGTAAGCACAGGATAACATAGAAAGAAGACGGACAGACTGAAGAAATTAAACTGAGGAAATTGAGAAAGTCTTCAGTCAAAGTCTTCAAACAGATATGAACAAGCACACAACAACAGAACTGAGGAAATGAAAGAGTTGAGGAAATAGAACCAGTAAGCTTGGTGAAGACAATGATTTGGTAGACCAGTTGAAACTGCTATCTCAGTTGTACGTCTGGTTGGAGCGGCCGAGTGCTTAAACTCGAGGATACACAGTCCTGGACACACAGTCCTCATCGTTTTCTCCTTGAGCTAAGGTCACACAGACCTCGCCCAATCACTCGTGGTAAGTCTTCAGGTGACTTCCAAACCTTCACAGACTAGGTCACTCGGCCATCCACAATTCCTCTTGGATGCTCTAGACCATGACGCCTAACCGTCTAGAAGAAGCACAGTCTTCAAAGGTAACAAGCATCGAATCCACGTAGGATCAATCTCTTCAGTGATGCTCAATCACTTTGGGTTTGTAGGTGTTGGGTTTGGGTTTTCCTCACTTGATGATTTTTGCTCAAAGTCCTCGGAGGATGGGATGCTCTCAAATGACAAGTGTCCGTTTCTCTCGAAGCAGCCAACCAGCTAGTGGTTATAGGGGGCGGTTATGTATAGCCTAGGGAGCAGCCCGACATGATAAGACATAAATGCCCTTCAATGATATGACCGTTAGGTGGGTAGATATTTTGGGACAGCTGGCGCATAGCACAGCAACGGTCGGAAGTTGGACTCTCAAATTCTTCAGGGCTATCATGTTCCTCACTGTGTAGGCAATCAGCACTGGCAAATTCCTAACTCCTCAGTCAGAACAAATTCCTCAGAGACCAGAAGAACTTCGTCTCTGTCACTGAAGAATATGACTGAACCGTATGAGATTTCCAATGGCTTCACTCGAAGGGATCGGTAGGTGTAGGATTTTGAGTTGAGCATCACATGGAAATTTTTCCTTAGTATTTCCTCGACCCCCTTTAACAGTACGGTGTTTCCTATGACTCAAGAAAGAGAAAATGAAACTATTAAAACAAGAGTCTTCACGCTTCATGTTCCTCAAATGATTACCAAGTCTTCAAGGTCACACCAATTTCTTCACTTTCAAAGTCTTCAAAAAGTCTTCAGAAAGTTTTCAGAAATCCAAAGTCTTTAGTTGAAGAACTTCATTTTTAGGGGACGACTTTCTCTATAAATATCAAACTCCTCATAGACTTATATACCTGTGTACACTCACAAACGCATCGGTCTCTTAACCTATAAGTCTTCAATACACCAAAATCACTAAGGGGCACTAGATGCACTTACAATCTCCCGCTTTTTGGTGATTGATGACAATATAGGTTAAGTTTTCAACGGGAAAATATATGAAGTGTAAATACTGATGTTGAGGAATTTGATTGCAAGATATAGAAGAACTCCCCCTGAAGATGTGCATAGTGAGGAATTTGCTTTTGAAGCACTGCACACTTGAAGAGTATAATCATGGAGATCTCCCTCTATATCTTGTAATTCATACACGCATTTGACATATAATATGAAGAATTTGAAATGCATGATAAAATATGGTGACTGATGTAATTCAGCATGCGTGCATTAACATTAATGAGGAATAAGCATGCAGAAGAACTCAGCAAAAGTATAAGGCCACCATAGAGTTTAAGATTACAACTCGATCCAGCAAAGTCATCAAAAGAACGAGAGTTGTAACTTAGAAAAAAATGCCCATATAAGATAGACCCGCTTGAAGACTAACTCAAATTTCTCCCCCTTTGTCATCGAATGACCAAAAGGGTTGAAAAATGAGGACTAACGCCCCTGAAGAATATCATGATGATGGAGGAGGGCCAGCGTTTTTGGGGTCTTGAGTCATTGTAGGGCCTGCTGCAGTGTCGTCTGAGTCTTCAAACTTGTCTGTGTCGCGTGATGAAGAATATGAACTGGCGACCAAGGAAGGAACTTTGACCTTCTTGAATCGCTTCGGTGGAGGAGCAGACCAGTCAAAATCTTCCTTGAAGCCCATTTGCTTCAGATCTTGTTCACCATAGAGATGTGACAGAATAGCCCAGGTGCGATCAAAAACTTCATGGAGGTAGTAATGGTTTTTCTTCACTGCATTATGTGTAGAGGTCATGTTGTGAAGAATAGAGCCAAACTGACGCTTAACTCATTTGTGGTTTTGATCCACCTTCTGGTGAAGACTTAGAAGCAGCTCTCGGTCAGTCATCACACGAGGAGCAGTGGCTTGAGAATTTGGCTTGGATGCATTAGCAGCAGAATCATGAGTGGCAGAGTCATCATTGGTGGAATAAGATGCAGCTTTGTGGAACTGACCATCCAATGGACGAATGCCTTCATCGATAACAGCTGGTGCCTTGCCCTTCTCATCAGCTGAGGAAATATGTCCGCTTGAGGACTTCAATCGGGGGCAAGTAGCTAAGGAGATTCTAAAAGTCAGCTTTGTAGTTGAGTGAAGACCTTGTTCTGAGGAACCTCATAATCCAAGGAGCATAAGGCTTCAGCTCAAACGGTGAAAGTGCAACATTTGCCAGAGTCCTCATGAAGAAATCATGATAATTAATAGGGATGCCGTGCATGATGTTGAATAGCATATTCTTCATCATCCCAATAATTTCCTCATCGGATGAGTCATGGCTCTTTGATAGGACTCATAGTCTTCGTCAGAATGCGATTGATGGTTCTTGGCACATACAAAAATTCCTTCACGAGGAATTTGGTCCTTGGGGATTGACCAGGCTTCAGAGGCTTTATGAGCACTTGCATGTAATGAGCAGTGAGTTCAGGCTCATCGTACAGACAACGAGAACCATCAGGTGGAGGACTGATTGGCAGGGCACGAAGCAATTCAGAGGCCGGTGCCTTGTAGTGAGTGTTTTCGGTCATCCAGTCCAACACCCAAGAGTTGATGTCATCAGCATCACCTGTGATATGCAGCATTGTGTAGAACTGAAGAATGAGCTCTTCATTCCAGTCAACTATGTCTAAGCAAAAGTTGAGCAATCCTGCATCATGAAGCATACTGAGGACTTGGGAGAAGCAAGGCATTGATTACATGTCCACATGAGGAATATGCTCGTGGTCGAAGACTTTGTCCTTATTGAACAGAAGTGAAGAATAGAAGTTGGCCTGGCTGGCAGTCTAGAAATGCTTCCTTCTAAGACGAGCATTGTCATAAGGGTCGAAGTCAGTGAAGAACACATGCTCGCCGAAGAAATCATCAGCCTTGAATCTTTGCTTCTTTGAGAAGGGATCCTTTGGCTTGGGCTGAGGAGTGTCAGTTAATTGCATCACCACCTCAGGAATCACAATCTCAGGATCCACAGACTGAGGAATTTCAGGCTCTTCTTTAGCTGCAGCCTGAGTCTTCAATTCTTCATTTACAATTTCTTCAGCACTAGTGGCTGGAATTTCTTCATGAACAGACGGGGTTGCATGAGGTTCTTCAGATCCCATTTGTACTTCAGTAGCAGCTGGGGACTGAGGAATTTCTTGAAGTGGAGTGAACATTGGAGAGTTGGTGTGCTCACTTTCCCAAAAGTCATCATTTAGCACAGGTGTGGTACAGCCAATGTCCACATCCTCATCTTCCATTTCTTCAACGCCGGCCTCTTCAGCAGTGAACTGAGGCACAGACGAGGAGACGACTGGGGTTGAAGGGATTGCATCCACTTCAATTTCTTCATCCAACTGCTCTGACGAAGCAGCAGAAGGATTCTCTTCATCGGATTCGCTTGGAATCACATAATCGTCACCAAAAGGAACAAGATCCTTTGATGGCATGAATGAGACAGGAACGACATCAATTGGGTTGTGAAATGATCTTGTCAAAGGATTCATCTTCTTCGGAGCTGAAGAATTTGATGAAGTTGATGCGTTCCTTTTCTTCACAGCTGCACACTCTGCAGCCTTGGTCTTCTTCGCATCTGATGCAGATGGAAGGATCGGAGTTGGTGTAGGCGCAGGAGGTGCAGAGGACTTTGGTTCAGTTTCTTCAGGCACAACTGATGCAGTTGCCCTGACTTCCTCCTTTTCTTCAGGCGCACCACTAGTGGATGCCCTGGCAATATCTTCAACGGCTGGAATCCAGTCATCAGCCCTGGTACTTTCATTTTCTTCAGTAGTCTGATTGTCATCAGCGGTGCTGGCATGTTCTTCAGTGGGCTGAGCAGATGCATCAGCCGGAGTAACATCAATGTGCATAGGAGCAGCATCATTTGAAGTGAGTTTCTTCGTCAGATTGACGAACCGGACCTTGGCTCCCTTCCAATCAGCATAGTAGCGATTGAATTCATCACTCAGTTGCTTGATTTCAGCTTGCAAGGCAACGACTTGATCAGGGGTAAGAGTGAGGATATTGTACTTGAAGTAGCGCTGCTTCTTGCACTGCGCTTTCTTCAGCCTTCCGCCTTCTTCAAATTTCCACTTCTCTTCCTCAATGAAGGCAGTCAGAACATGACTTTGACCAGGAGTGAGGTTCATCTTCGGCAAAGGCGTGTTAGGGTCCTTGTGCCATAGGTTAATGAAGTCGAGGATCAACTTTGGATCCAAGAGCAGTGGCACATTGCTGCCTTTGGCTCTAGCGGCCCTGGCCTGCCTGTCTCTGATGATTTCGACAAGTTCTTCATCATCAGCCTCATCGTCATCAGAGGGCACTTGGAAGGCGACCTGCTTCTTGTGAGGCCTTGGTTGAAGGCCTCGTCCAGCAGTGGCCTTTTTCTTCAGCAGAGAGGGGCCAGTTGAGGAACTTGCAGATGCTCCTGAGGCAATTGAGATGCATGTAGTCCTTTGGCATGTGGCAAGATGCACAGGTGCAGAGGATTCGGTCGGAGCAGCTGAAGACTTTGTCGGAGGAGCTGAGGACTTTGAAGGAGGAGGAGCAGTTTAAGGAATTGGCTGTGAGGGCTTTGAAGAATCTGGCCTTGAGGGCATTGCTGAGGAACTTGGTCGTGAGGGCATTGAGGGAGAAGCACTTGACTTATGCGCAGGCTTCTTAGGCATCGCCTTCTTCAGCTTACTAGTAGAGGCCTCAGCAGCGGTAGCAGCAGCAGCAGAGTCTGCATTGAATTTCCTCACTGCTTCCTTTGCTTGCTTGGCCAGCTTGGCCTGGCGCTTTGCCCATTCATCAGCATAGTCCTCACCGTGCTTGAGGCTGGTGGGATCTTCCACTTGGCCTGGTGCTAATGGAGGTCTTGAGCATGGCGGGTTGAGTGTGAATTTCTTCATATACTTGGGAGTAACATACCTGTACTCCCTCCATTCCCGTGCCCATCTCCTCTCTATCCTTTGTATGCGCACCTTGTGCTGATTTTTGTCCTCCTTGCCAAATTTGGCCTCATCGGGAGTGCAGTATCCAGCATAAATGTCCTCAGGGATTTCAAAAGCAGTATTGACCTCAGGCCTCTTCCCACCCTTCTGTGGCTTCTTACCTTCAGCCATTTTCTTCAGCTGAGGAATATGAACAACTGAAGTTTCTGAAGAGGTGTGCAACTTTTCTTCGAGGAACGCTACAAATGAGTTAAGTTGATGAGAACCTAGTGATTCAGCAGCGGACATGAGTACCTGTGAATAGAGTATAGTTGCAAGGAATTTGGAGAGGTCATATCCGTTCTCAGAAGATTTTCAAAAAGAATAGGTTTGAGGAATTTGACCAGATGAGTCTTGAAGAATTTCACTAACTGTTCTTAATCTTAGGTTCCAGAATTGTACAGATTGAAAATCCACACAATTGAGGAATCTTGAAGAAAATCATCGCTTAGAGAAACGAATCAAGAGCAAATAACATGTGAGGTGTTCATGTATGTGAAGATTTGAAGAATAAACACCTTTGAAGATTTTCAAGAAAACATATGAATCAAAGAGGGTAGTAAAAGTAACTTTTAATTACCCTAGTTGAAGAACATGACAAACTGGGAAGTATAGATGTGAAGTTTGTCAGTTCAGATCTTCCACGCCCTAACTCGGCAGAGGAAGACAGCTACGGCGGCGGCGGAGTGAAGAAATCCGCAACCGGCACGAGTACGACAACGACGAGGTCGAGGCAGTGAAGCCCTTCCTCATCGGCAACGATGAAGTAGCGGCGGTGCTAGGGTTTGGGGAGCTCAAGCGAGAGTGAGAGCAAGCGGAGTAAAAACGAAGTGAGGAAGAGGCAGGGGTATTTATAGTGGGAGTGAAAAACTGTACGCCCGAGGAAATCGGACGAACGTGCCCCTATCCCTTCTCATTCGCTTGACATGTGTCACCCACGTACTGATAGGTGGCGATCGTGTAGGATCGTAGGTGAATAGATAACTATTGTCGTGGGATGCGGAAGGGTTTGAGCGGCAAAGCCGAAAATTCAGATAAGATAAGTTAAAAGTTCCATTCGCAATTTCTTCAGCTGTCAAGGACACAGTGAAGATTTTGAATGAGTTTCAAATAGAGCGCACATGAAGAATTTGTGAATAGACTGGGTTCAGTTTAGCATAGAGGGGGGAAGGGTCCGATCACATTCACTTAGCAAAAGAAAACAACTTGAAGAAATAGCAATAAGTGAATGTTGTAGAGGACATAAACTCATATATATATATATATATATATATATATATATATATATATATATATATATATATATATATATATTCAGATGAAGAACAACACCAGAAAGAGTGAAGACAATGCAAAGTTGAAGAATTTGAAAAACTGAGGAATTTCTAAAACGAAGAAAAACTCAAATTGAAGATTTCCAACTTTGGGTGGTGGCGTAACCCACCATATAAGAAAGCTGATTTCAGACACCGCGTTGTCATTGGGCTCTGAGAATCAATTTCTTAATTAATTTCTTCACACTTAGAGGGTTAGTCTTCATTGATTGAAGAAAAATATTACTTCGTGTGTTGCGCATCTAAGTCATCAAGTCAGCATAAGTGTTAGGATGTGTGTCCATTTCAGAGAACATTCAAAGATTCTAGGACATTTAGCTCACACCACAACTTGCTAAATCTCTTCTCATCCAAGGGCTTAGTGAAGATATCAGCCAGCTGGTCTTCAGTGCTAACATGGTCGATGGAGATGTTGCCCTTCAACACATGATCATGAAGAAAATGATGACGAATCTGGATCTGCTTTGTCTTCGAGTGCTGAATTGGGTTATGAGCAATCTTGATAGCACTCTCATTGTCGCAGTAGAGAGGCACATTCTTCACATTGACGCCATAGTCCTTGAGTGTTTGCTTCATCCATAGTAGTTGAGCATAGCACGATCCAGCAGCAATGTACTCAGCTTCTGGAGTGGAGAGTGATACGCAGTTCTGTTTCTTCGAGGACTAACAGACCAAAGATCGTCCGAGGAAATGGCATGTGCCTGACGTTGACTTGCGGTCCACACGATCGCCAGCAGAGTCAGAGTCTGAATATCCAATGAGATCAAACGAAGATCCCTTGGGATACCATAATCCAAGTGTTGGTGTGTGAGCTAGATATCGAAGAATATGATTCACAGCCTTATAGTGTGATTCCTTCGGTGTAGCTTGAAATCGGGCACACATGCAAACACTAAGCATAATATCCGGCCTAGATGCACATAGGTACAATAAAGAGCCAATCATGGAGTGGTATACCTTTTGATCGAAGTCTTTACCATTTTCATCAGTGCATAGATGTCCATTTGTGGGCATTGGAACTTTGACCCCTTTGCAATCTTGCATGCCGAATTTCCTCAATACATCCTTGAGGTATTTCTCCTGAGATATGAATATCCCATTGCGTTGTTGACGAATTTGAAGACCTAAAAAGAATTTCAATTCTCCCATCATAGACATTTGTTATTCTTCACTCATCATATAGGCAAATTTATCACTGTATCGTTGCTCAGTACAGCCAAAAATGATATCATCAACATAAATTTGGCACACAAACAATTCACCATCATAAGATTTAGTGAAAAGAGTTGGGTCGAGTGAACCGGGTTTGAAGCCTTTCTTCATGAGGAATTCCTTCAAAGTATCATACACGCCTGAGGGGCCTGCTTGAGGCCATACAGGACCTTATTGAGTCTGAAGACTTTGTCCGGATGCTTTGGATCTTCAAAACCTGGGGGTTGAGCAACATATACTTCTTCCTCAAGCTTACCATTGAGGAATGCACTTTTCACATCCATTTGTTGTAAGATAATATCATGATGGTTAGCATAAGCAAGTAATATGCAAATAGCCTCAAGTCTAGCAACAGGTGCAAAAGTTTCATCAAAGTCAATTCCTTCAACCTGTGTGTAGCCTTGAGCTACAAGCCATGCCTTATTCCTCCCCACAAGGCCATTTTCATCTTGCTTGTTGCGGTAGATCCACTTTGTGCCAATAATGTTGTGCTTGCGAGGATCTGGACGTTTGCCCAGTCCCTAGATGTTGTTGAGCTCGAACTGATGTAATTCTTCTTGCATAGCTTGAATCCACTCAGGCTCCAGAAATGCTTCATCTACCTTAGTGACTCTGTGATAGACACAAAAGCAAAGTGCCCACAAAAGTTATACAAATGTGAAGCTTTTGAGCGTGTGCGAGGACCTGGTGCTTCAATGTCATTAATGATCTTCTCGATTTACACTTTGTTTGCAATGCAAGGATGAGCGGGTTGTCTTCGAGGAATTTGATCCGCATTTTCTTCAGGAGCATTTTCCTCAGCACCATTTTCTTCAGGTGCGCCAGCTCTACGTTCATCATGTTATGGAATGAATTCTTCAGCAGATTCTTCGGTAGGAATGACATCCTCAGTAGCCTTGAACTTGATAGATTCCTCAGGTGCTGGTTCATCTAACACAGAAGGTAGGTGCTCTCTTTGCGAGCCATTAGTTTCATCGAACTGCACATCTACAGTTTCAACAACCTTGTGAAGAACGTTGTTGAAGACTTTGTAGGTGTGCGAGTCCTTTCCGTAACCAAGCATAAAACCCTCATTTGCTTTCGGTGCAAATTTAGAATTGTGATGAGGATCTCTAATCCAACATTTAGCACCGAAGACTTTGAAGTAACTCACATTGGGTTTCTTGTCAGTGAGGAGTTCATAAGCAGTCTTCTTGAAGAATTTCTGAAGATATACTCTGTTGATGATGTGGAATGCAGTATCAATAGCCTCAATCCAGAAACGATGAGGTGTCTTGTATTCATCAAGCATAGTGTGAGCCATCTCAACAAGAGTCCTGTTCTTGTGCTCCACGACACCATTCTGCTGAGGAGTATAAGGAGCAGATAACTCATGAGTAATACCAAGTTCATCAAGATAGTCATCAAGACCGGAATTCTTGAACTCAGTCCCATTGTCACTTATGATGTGGTTGAAGCCCTCGAGGAAAATTGTTTGAAGACTTCCTGCACCTCATGTTTGTAAGTGACAATGTGCACCCATGTGTAACAAGAATAATCATCAACAATAACAAAGCCATATAGAGATGCATCATTTGTAACAGCAGAATAATGATTAGGACTGAAGAGATCCATGTGAAGCAATTCAAAAGGTCAAGTGGTAGCCATGATAGTCTTTGCTGGATGCTTGGCCTTTGTCATCTTTCCAGCTTCACAGGCTCCGCACAAGTGATCCTTGAGGAATTTGACATTCTCAATGCCGATGACATGCTTCTTCTTCGCAAGCGTGTGCAAATTCCTCATGCCAGCATGACTAAGTCGTCAATGCCATAGCCAGCCTTCTGAAGCTTTTGCAAGTAGGCATACGACCGGTTGTGCTCCTGTAGAGAAATCAACAATGTACAAGTCTCCTCTCCTAAAGCCTTCGAAGACTTTGGAATTGTCAGCTTCCATGATCACAACGCAACGATATTTGCCAAAGACAACAACCATATCAAGATCACAAAGCATTAAGACAGACATGAGGTTGTATCCTAAGGACTCGACAAGCATGACTTTGTCCATGTGTTGATCCTTCGAGATCGCAACCTTACCTAGACCTAATACCTGACTTTTGCCTTTGTCAGCGAAGATGATATGCTTCAGATGCGACGGTGATAAAGGAGCATCCATCAATAGATTCCTGTTACCAGTCATGTGATTCGTACATCCACTATCGAGGACCACTCATTGGCTTTGGGTTGTTCATCCTGCAGATGAATTAGTGCAACTTACGAACTCATATACTTCATCAGTGAAGAATATGACATCAATATCATCAGATCAATTTCATCAAAGAATAGAACAGATAAACAGTATGAGGACGTGTGAAATGAAAGTTCATTTCATCATGATTAGCCTACGTTCTTTCAGGCACTGTTCAGGTCTCCAGCAAATTCTTCAGACGTTTTGAGCACGTCTGGAGACCTGACCCTGCATAAGAGATTAGTTCTTTTTCTTCACCACCCACATCTGAAGTGGTGGCAAAGAATTCATCACTCTGCGAGAACCATATGAGAAAGGTGGCATAGAAGCCAGTCCACTTCGTTTCACATAAGAGGGGTTAGGGTAAGCATATGAATAAGCAGAGAAATTCTTTGAGGACTTATGAACATAATGATTAGAAGAATAATGCTCATATACATAGCCCTTAGCTCTACCCTATGAAACAGAGGGGTTAGCACGATGATGATCATATGAGCACTTTGATCCTTTTGAGGAATTTGATCCACGTGAAGAATTTGGTCCATATGAAGAATTTGATCTGGAGTTCCTATTCTTCACAGGTGGTGTCACGAGGACATTCACCTGAAGACTTTCAAGGCAACTTTTGGGAACCCGGATTTTCTTCATAGGAGAACCATTCCTGCAGTTAGTGCCAACATATCTAGCAAATACTTCACCATTCTGATTTTTGAACAGTTTATAGTTGGAGTCAAATGACTCGTCAGAAGAATGAGGAGATTCACATGTAAAGCCAGATAAATTGGATGGATCAACTGGAGGTCCCTTTGCAGCAACCCATGAGGTTTTGGGGTACTGCTCAGGCTTCCAATATGTTCCATCAGCATTGAGTTTCCTCTCAAAGGCAATACCCTCTTTCCTAGGGTTCCTGTTGAGGATCTGGTTTTTGAGCACATTACAAAGAGTCAGATGCCCTTTGAGGCTTTTGTACATGCGTGTCATGTACAATTCCTTCAGCCCTGCATCATCAGTGATACTAGCAATGTCCTCAGATGTGGAATTAGTGATAGAAGAGACATATAAAGAATTTGTAGCATTAGAAGCATTTGAACATTCAGGTGAAGAATGAGCAGTCTCACGTTCAATGCACTTCAAACATGGAGGAACAAATTCTTCCCGAGTAGCGCTGATTTGTTGAGCAAGTAATGAATCGCACTCCTTCTAAAGATCTTCATAATCCACTCTTAGCTTTTCAAGATCTTGCTTTCTTTGAAGAAATTCATAAGAAAGCTTCTCGTGATCTGATAAGAGAGTGTTATGATGACCTTGAAGGTTGTCAAACTTGGACTGAAGTCTCTGAAGATTTTCAGTCAAGGTTTTAGTGCGATCCATTTCTTCACCCAACATATCATCACTTTTATCTAGCATGTTTTGAACCTTTTCAAAAGCCTTTTGTTCTTTCACAGCAATCTTAGCAAGTTTAGAGTGGCTGGGCTTGAGGTTTTAATTAGATTCATCCTCACTAGATTCAGAGGAGGTGTATTTAGTTACCTTGGCACCTTTTGCCATGAAGCAATAGGTGGGAGCGTAGTCATCATTGCCTTCATCAGCCTTGTTGGTGAAGCCATTTTCTTTAGAGTTGAAGATAGACTTGCTGACGAATGCAGTAGCGAGAGCTAGGCTCGCCACACCAGACTCGGACTCCTCAGATGCCTCCTTGTCCTCATGCTCCTCAGATTCAGCCTCAGAGTCCATTTCCTTGCCAATGAATGCCCGAGCCTTCTTGGAGATGCTCTTCTTGTGAGATGAAGACTTCGAGGATTTTGATGATGAAGACTTTGAATATTTCTTCTTCTTCTTTGCGTCATCAGAACTGTAGTTGTAACGCCCCAGATGTATCTTTCCATATTTGTATCCAACTCTTGCCGTCCCCGGCGCTAGGTTATATTTATTTCTCGCGTTTGGGTCTTTGTCTCCGTGTGTTGTTTTCTTTTTCGGGCATCTCTTATCATGTCATCACGTGCATTGCATTTGCATACATGTTCATCTCATGCATTCGAGCATTTTCCCCGTTGTCCGTTTTGCGTTCCGGCGTTTCGTTCTCCTCCGGTGGTCATTTCTACCTTTCTTTCTTGTGTGGGGTTTAAACATTTCCGGATTGGACCGAGTCTTGCCAAGCGGCCTTGGTTTACTACCGGTAGACCGCCTGTCAAGTTTCGGGTCATTTGGACTTCGTTTGATACTCCAACGGTTAACCGAGGGACCGAAAAGGCCTCGTGTGTGTTGCAGCCCAACACCCCCCAAATTTGGCCCAAAAACCCACCAAACTCTGCTCCATGTCCTAGAGCGTTCGATCACGATCGTGTGGGCGAAAACCGCACCTCATTTGGACTCTCCTAGCTCCACCTATGCCTATTTATACCCCCTCCATTCGGATCTTTTCTTCCCCCGTCCGAAACCCTAGTTCTAAAAAAAAAAACCTCCCCGCACCGACGGACACGTCCGCCCCCAGCCGGACGCGTCCGCCGCCGCGTCCCTCGTCCAACCGCCGATCGCCACGTGGGCGAGGCCCACATCGCCGCCGCCAGCC